>NC_056741.1:1634869489-1635169489 GCF_019279795.1 Protopterus annectens | reverse complement strand
TCAAAGTTGCAAAGGCGCATCCAGGCCTGCCTCCTGATGGAGATGCCTGAACACGCAGCTCTACTTGCTCCATCTACAGCATATGATATAAGCCTCATGGAGGAGTTATTAACTGCATTGAGGGTGGCTGGTTGTGCATTGACTTTTTCCTTGATGGCATCAGCAACTGCTCCTTGAAGAGAATCTGACAACTCCTTGATCAGATCTTTCTGTAATCTGGTAAAGTGACTAAGGTAATTCAGCGATCAAAGAGTAAAAGTCACTGAAGAGAACACATGCTTTCCATATCTATCCATCATCCTAGAGTCCTTATTAGGAGGTGGATAGAAGAACTAGTCTCAGAAGACACAACCATGGCATCCACTGATACACCTTTTGTCCAAAAGGTCTTGTCTTTTGGGGCAGTAATGTACTTATTTGGCCTCCGAGGAGTGGGCTCTGTGGTGTCTGGGGTTTCCCATGCCTTTCGAGAAAGTAGATCTCTGAGCTCATCAGGAGGCGGAGTCACCCAATAGGTTGAAGGGTGAAATCCGAAGGCCTTCAGGTAGACTGACTTTTCAGCAGAAGGAGAGGAGGGCTGCAATCACCACTTTGTTTCAAAATTTCCAAGAGCTCTCCAAATGAGACCTCCTCAGTGGGTGACCATGGGGATCTTTCTGTGTCATCCAAGTCAATGTCTGAAGTGACAGACTCCTCAGGAGAGTCTAGGTGCTTCCTCTTGCAAGTTCTCTTCTGAGGGATTTCGTCAAAGGGGTATTTGGGAGAAGTTTTGGAAGAGGTGGGGACCCCTCTGGGGCTTTCCTGAGGCCTGGAATCTCTGTGGTCATGTGGAAGGAGATGATGAGATTGAGACACCTGTGTAGGGGAAAGAAGTTCTGAAGTAGCTTGTTCTGTTGACTGAGAAGAAGTCATAACTCTCTCCATAGCCTCAAAAGCAGTCTGGCCCGGCTCTGAAGTGCCCTGTGGAAACAAAAAACAAGTTGATGGAACCAAAGGAACCACCAGAGCAGAGGACAGCCACTCTGAGGCAGAAGTGGGATCTGAACTCATCTGCACCGATGCCCTGAGAGGCACAGTCGGATCCGGGGAGATCTGAATATGCTCCTAAGATCGGAGTGGAGAGTATCGGATCATAGAGGCCTCCTGATCCAAAGAAGCAGAGACACTCAGAGCAGATGATGGATCCGAAGAAACAGGTGGGGATCTCAGAGCTGAGACCAGACAAACTGGATCTCAGAAAGGCAGGTGTCTTCAATAGTCTCTGCACCACCCTATCCACATCATCATCATCAGAGAGGGATTTGGTAGAACGAGAAGAGAGACTGGGGACCTTGATCCGGCTAAAATAGTAGAAGGTGGTTTAGAGGTTACAGATTCCACTGATATAAGTTTTGAAGATTTAGTATGTATTGTCTGATCCAACTTGGATCTGACTGAAGTTGTCGGAGCAGAGGATGCTTTCAGAGCTGACAATTTAGACACTTTTTTTAACGGCTTCGAAGATTTGTCCGACAAAGGCCTTTTTGGAGACTTGTCTGCTGAAGAAAGAGCTTCTACAAATGGGGATGGAAGAAGACCCTTTGAAATAAGTTTATTTTTGCGCTCTAGTAATGCCTGCTGGTTAAATCCATGACAAATAGAGCAGTCTTCTTGGAGATGGAGTGGTCCACGACAGTAAACACAAAGAGAGTGAGAGTCACTCATCAGCATTTTTTTATCACACTTTGAACACTTCTTTAAGCCAAGTGGCTTGTGCAGTTTACTATGTTTTGTGCAAACAACATTCTGTCGGCAGCACTGCTGCCAAAAATCAGAATGTCGTGCACAAAACATAAATGGATGGGATAGTTGAACACACTTATGCAAATGCAGTAGTGCATTCGCATAAGTGTATTCGACTATCTGCATGGTGATCGCGGTACAGTGGGGATTGGAAATTCATCCATATCCCCACTGTAGTGCGATCTTGGAGTAAGAATATATTAGTAGAGGGGGTGTAGGGGATGCAGCCTTGCACAGGGGGGTGCAGGGGAGATTGCCCCCCTGCAAAAATGTGATATTTCATATAGGAGTCTGATTTACATCAGCTCCTATACGGCTATCACATGATGGTTTTGGACACAATGTCGACTCAAATGTGTCGATCATTTGGGTTGACATTGTGGCCAGTTGAAATGTTTGTGCTCGGGTTTACTTTTCATTGTTTCGAATGGCAAATGTTTTGCCATTCGAACAAACAATAGTAAACCGGCTTGTGCTTCTTTTGAGACATAGTAGCAAAAAATATAACCTACACAACAACAACTAGGCCACTGAAAGCACACCAGAAAAGCAAGAAAAAGAAACACTGGCTTTACTACTTACCAACCAACACATCAGAAATGCACAAGAATATAAGAAGAAACACTCTATATAATATATATATATATATATATATATATATATATATATATATATATATATACTTTTTTTCATATGATGACAATTGGGGAAGACAACACAGAAAAAGAACCTCCTGCGCGAAGGCAAGTGCACGGCTCAACCATAGCATAAACCAAAACAAAAAATTATAGAGCCAGCATACTGTGACCCGTGAAATGAATAGCAGGTACTATTTATTTGTTATATTATGCCTCACGCATTGTACTAGGAATATCATTTCAAGGGTGCGAGCAACGTCTAACGCATTGCAAGGTTTCAGTGTGGATTCGACCTTTTTGGGTTTGTCGTAAACTCAAAGAAACTGTTTTTATATTATAGCACACTTTATGGAATTTAGGTACTGTTTTTTAGTTCTGTGATTCTTTTTTCTCTTGAAGCATTAGTCTGTTGGGGTTATTGGACTTGGACTTGAGATACCATCATTTTGTGTGGGGACTTTCATTCAACTTCATGATGGCTGGAAATCATTCTATTCAGTAACAACAGTGGTGGACTAGTGTTTTTCGACGACTGATGGAAATTGATGACTGGGACATTTCATTATAAGTTGTGAATACCGTCTTACATGACTTAGACAAGTAGGTCTCATGTGTTGTACTAGGATTACTATTTTAAAGGTGTGAGCAACGTCTAACGCATTGCAAGATTTCAGTGAGGATCTGATTTTTTGGGTTTGTTACAAACCCAAAGGAACTGTTTTTTCACATTACAGCATATTTCTTGCAATTTAGGTACTGTTTTTTCAGTTCCGTGGCAACCATTGGTCGGTTGGTGTCATTGGACTTGGATTTGAGATACATCTACTTGTTTGTGTCTCATTTTGATCAGTGAGACTATTTGATCCTGCTTTTGGACATTTGCTGACATTTTTTGGACATTTACATGTTACAAAAGAACATATGATATCATTTGCTTTATCAGTGGTTTACTATTTGTGACATTAGGACTTTTTTTGGTATCACCATTCATGATTGTTCATTTCATGTTTCATTTTTTATTGTAGACAGGTGATTGTAGTTTAGCAGAATTATTACTAATATTATTATTCTGAGTTCATGTTCATTTATATTCCAGTTTTTAATTGTCAAACATAACACTTATGAGTCTGTCTCTTTTCATACTACATTACTTCAACAAGTCACATTGTTGCAGTTCAGTCCTAATATTAATATTCGAATAGAACTAATTTATTATATAATATTATGTGACCTTTTGGGAATTTATCTAGACAATATTAGTGAAGTTATTGATATATGTCCACAGTTCACAAACTGGACATCTCTAGAACACACATTTTCATTATTTGTGTGTATACTATATTAGTTGAGACTTGGGTTGTTCTTTAATTCCATTCATTTAGTTGGGTTTGACCAAACATCATAAATATCTAGTCTTTAACTTGTGGCTACATTCAAATATTGTTCACATTGGGTTTTCTGATTGCATCCATGATACTTACAGTTTACTTATGACATTAGTGAATTTTTTGATTCACTCAATATATATTTTTTCCAGTATTCTTCCACATTACTGTTGAAGGACGCAGCCTTTAATATAATTAATGTTATTGGTTATGCTGTTATTGTCCTTCATTTTTTGTATTTTGTCCATGGATATGTCTAAGGCTGATGTAGCTTTTTGAATTTGGCTATTATTGTCAGCAATATTGTATATATTCCATCCAGTTTTTTGTGCAGTATTATATTTTTTCTATTATGGATCTTTCCAGTTTTATTACTGGTCTTGCTGCAGATAGGGAGGATCTTGGAGCTTTTGGACTCGGGTCCTCCACTCAGAGTAGCACAAATATAAATGATTCTGTTAGCCCGGAATCTACCTGTACAATTCTTTTTGGCAAACTTTACAAACATTTAAGATCTTTACGATGTTTGGCATTCTAAATTATTTAAGGCATACATTACAAAGGGAATAACTCCGAGAGGTTTGCGTGTACGGATATAACCTCATGTGCGGGATATTGATGACGAACTTAACAGCCAATGGTCCAAAATACAACAAGAAGCTACCATGGCTTTTGTTGTAGCTTTATCCAAATTTCATGACAGGGCAATTGATAGGGACATGGATGCAGTCATGAAACTAGCCAGTGAGGTCAAATTATTTGAGGGGGAACCCTTTTTTAACAAATTACTCAATAATGTAGTCACAGATTTACACAACCTAGAAGAACAACTCAAGTCCAAGAAAATCAAAAAGTTCCAAAGAGACCAAGCAGACTACCAAAATGCCAATCCTTTTTCTTTTAATGCCAAACATGTACGGTTCACACCTTCTCCTAAACAAACCAATAAAAGGAAGAGACCTCGGTCTATTCTGAGAAGACGGAGTGCAGATACAGGGTCATCCACAGATGAGATTTCATCCTGTACTGACAATGAGTCCCAAGTAGTATCAAGTTCACCGACCCCCAAAAGGATATCTGGACTAATCCCTTTAGGTCCAAATACCAGCGGGGGGGGAGGGGTGTGACGGAAACATAGAAGGCGTACACAATATACAAGGTTTATTGAAAATGGCAATGAACAACTGAATGTTATCCAAAATGTGAATGTTTTAAATCTGTCCAATTTTGATTTGTCACCTATCCATATGTCAGTTTTGAATAAAGGTCTTACTTTCATACCAGGCTTCATGGTTCCTGAAGACACATTGGCCCAGGATGTCATGTCTTTCTGCAGAAATTTGAATTTGAAATTATATTTTGGCGATACAGACAGCAACTATAATAAGGACAAATTTGTATATCATAAATCCAGTTTTACTCCTCCCATGCACCCCATGGTACATCAGTTCCAGAATAGCGTGCTTAATGATCTTCATTTTCCCAGTTTGGATACACGTTTCAAATCAAACAATATTACGTTGGTTGAAAAACAGGCTATTCTGGAACTTCAGAACAACAGAGATATAGTTATTATCTCTGCAGATAAAGGTGGAGCTGTGGTTGTATTAAACTGGGGTGATTATGATAAGGAGGCAAATAGACAGCTTTCGGATCAGAGATATTATTCGGCAATGCCCATTGACCCTACTTTCAGGTTTAAAAAACAGATTGATCAGTTCTTGGTTTTGGCTAGGAATGAAGCTATCATTACTAATGAGGTTATGTATCAGCTCATGATCAAATATTCTGCAATTCAATATATTTATTTCCTACCCAAAATTCACAAGGACCCGGTGAATCCACCTGGTAGACCGATTGTATCTGGGAAAGATATATCACCGAACCATTATCCTTATATCTCACCAAACATCTTAAGCCCTTGTTATATGTAGTACGATCACGATTGCAGGATACGACCAATTTTCTACAGATTATTTCAGACACTCAATTGGAGCCTGGGTGGTTTCTGTGTACATTGGATGTAAGTTCTTTGTATACTAACATTCCCCATCAAGCTGGTTTGGATGCATTGGCCCATTGGCTTGAAGTGGCGGGTTTATATCAATCTGATTTTAATTCTTTTTTGGTGGGTTTAGCTAAACATGTTCTTACAAATAACGTCTTCTATTATAAGGACAATTGTTATTGGCAAACTAAAGGCACAGCAAAGGGGGCATCTTTTGCCCCTATATATGCTGATTTATTTATGGCCTATGTTGAAAAACATATTATTTATGATTGCCATAATAATATCTTTATTGAATATATTGATATCTGGAGACGTTACTTGGATGATGTTTGGATGGTGTGGAAGGGTGATGAACATCAACTTATGGATTTTATATCCTATCTGAACAACAATACATGGGGGGTTACAGTTCACTGTACATTATGATTTAAGTACAATCACATTTTTGGATGTATTAATTAACAGATTACCTGATCATACACTAGGTACTGAAGTGTACAGGAAGTACCCCAGTGTAATGCCATCCTCCATGCCTCCAGCTATCACCCACCACACATCGCACGTAACATTCCAAAATCTCAATTTATACGTGCAAAATGTATTTGTTCACATGACTCTTCTTTCCAGCAGCATAAGTGTGATCTAACTTGGAGATTTAAATCTCGGGGTTACAGCATGGGAGATGTGTTAAAGGCCAGTCATCGTGTTAATTCATTGGATAGGCAAGAATTTCTTACTTATAGGGATCATTCAGTAACAGTACCACAACCCATCAGATTTGTAACCACCTATGCTAGGAACTCTGACAGCCTAATTCAAAGTGTGCAGAGACACTGGAATATCTTGCAATGTGATTATGAGTTGGCCAGTATCATTCCAGGCAGATGTTTATTTTCCTTCCGCAAAGGGAAAAACCTTAGCTCTTTTTTCAATCATTACAAACGTAGTAACACCAATAATGATTTACAATCTTTACAGACAACATTGATGGGAGGACCACTGAGTGGTTGTTTTCCTTGTGGTCATTGTACCAATTGTCAATATGTATGTAAATCTAAAGAATTTTCCAGCAGGAACTGTGCTTCAGTTTATGATCTTCATTTTTTCGCAAATTGCAGTAGTGACTGGTTGATTTACCTAGCAACATGCAATTGTGGTTCTTTTTATGTGGGACAAACTTCTCGCCCACTAAGACTACGTATATCAGAACATATTAGTAATATTAAGAATAAAAGAATTCACAATGCACTTTACAAACACCAAATGGTACATACTACTGCTAAATTCTCCTTTATGGTTATTGACATCATACAAGGGAATCGTTCTAATAAGACAGGTTGGCATTCCATTTTAAATGCTAAAGAAAAGACATGGATTGTCAGACTAGGTGGATTATTTCCACCTGGTCTCAATGAACAGTTCTAGGCATCAACCAATGAGTTTTGAGGGGAATATATTTAAACAGCATTGATTGTCATGTTTGCTTTACACTGAAGAAGGCTGTGGCATTGTCCAGCCGAAACCGGTCTGTTTTGCTGTTTATTTAATAAAATTCATTTCACAGGTCACAGTATGCTGGCTCTATAATTTTTTGTTTTGGTTTATGAATTGGGGAAGACAACAAAGAAAAAATGAGCCCTCTAATTAAAATGGGCATCAACACACTCTTAAACACCAAAGGTATGTTAAAGTTAGCCCTCTGAATTTAGAAAGGTGCACAATGCAAGAAGGAAACTGCCCTCTAATTTAAACGGACCTCTAAAAGGCAGGAATACACTTATAAAAGAGTCCTACACTAAATAGAGAAGAAACAATTATAAGGCAAAAGTGTTAAGATGAAAACTTTGATTTTAAAAGTAAAAAAGAAAATGACTTAGCCCAGAGCTGATCAACATCCTCTACGCAGCTTGGCAAATGAGATCTGAGGTAATATCCAGCTGCATCATGGGAAGGGTACAAGACCACGAGCTTGGTTAAAGTCCTCCATCTAGCAAACAGGCCAAGACTGATCCGATAGATCGGATCAGACCCCACCGTGAGAATTAGGTCGAGAGTAACAACATCACGTTGCATATTTTAGAAGTATAATGTGTTGGCAGACTTTACAAACCACCTGTGGAGCACTCTGTCAGAAATACTGGGTGAGCAAATGGGGATAACTAAGGAAATGAGTTTTTGAGCTAGGGATACAGGATCTGAATTGCCTAGACATAGTAAGGCCTTGTTAAGTTTAATTCTGGTGGATGCCACAAAAGCAATTACTAGAAAATGGAAATCAAAGTCTAAACCAACTGTATTTAAAGTAATGAATATTGTAACAGAGATAAAAGAAATGGAAGTGAGATCTTTAAAAAAGTGTAGGAGCAAATTATTTAGATATAAAAAGGAAATAGTGGGAACAATACATGGAGAATAATGTTTTGGGGAAGAGTGAGGTTTAAGGGAAGGCGGGAAATGATCAATTTATGTAATGTTGAACTGATGAGGATTGTATACAGACTCTATGTAATGTATAATGTTTTTAAATGTTTACTTGTTAACATGATTTGTTTTCTTTTAAATAAATGTACATTTGCCTACATCTTAAGTGATAATTCAATAACGGTGTTTAAAAAACTATGATAAACCAAGTTGTCCACAGAGGGTTTCTGATCCATGTTTTCTTTCAGAATAACAGCAGTCAGAAATTATAAATATATTTTATTCCAACACAGTTTACCAAGGAAAAGAAAATACAGATAGCTGAAAATAAAACATTTGGGATTTGCCCTTCTGAAAAGTATAGGCATCCATCACTGCAGACTGCATGAAAAGACACATTCATTATAAATTACTTAAACAGCCACATACCTAAGGAGTACTTTACTTTTAAAATTCTCACACAAGGTTACTTCCCACCACTGAAAAGACTACTTCAGATCAGAGATCTAATTTATTCCCTAAGGAACAGCCAAAAAAGTACAATCACTTTGATCAGACTTAGATTCAAACTAGTCAAGAAAGAAAAAGCTCTCTGAAGAACAGTGCCAAAATGCAGCTAGAACTGCAACTCACAGCTTGAAGTACACTAGACATGGAACATGGTATACAGTATCTCTTCCCTCATAATGTTAACTTAAATTACTTCCTTACGAGATAAACAAACTGTATTTACTGAATGTCTTGGCTGTGTCTACTTGTTACCCTTTGTATTGATGCATTAGTGTAAAGACTTATTTTGTATACAATTTATTTTCTATTTTTTATTCACTGTGCAGTTGTAACTGAGTCATGTCTGAAAAGGGTCAGTCAATAGACCAGCCCCCCCATCTGGTTATCAAATTTTAAATAAAAATAAATAAAAGGGAGGTGTGAGCAATGCAGAGGAAATTAGAAATAACTCAGAGGAGGAGTACTGATGGGAAGCTACAAAGAGGAATGATAAACACAACTGATGCTAATGTAGGACAAAACTATGTGAGAGAAGGATTACCACAAAGTGTCTTAAAATGCATGTCTGGACTTCTCATGAATCCATCACTTATCTTTATAACAGATCTCTCAAACAAGAGAGAATTATCAGAAGAATGCATAACTGCCACAGTGTTATCTGTACATACAGGGCAAATAAGACCATCAGAGGGATCAGCACAGTAACCAGCTTAACCCAGCCAACAGTAAAGGTCATGGAAAAGAAGTTGAAGAAGTTTATCTGTCTGTCTGCCTATCTATCTATCTATCTATCTATCTGTCTATCTGTCTATCTGTCTATCTATCTATCTATCTATCTATCTATCTATCTATCTATCTATCTATCTATCTATGTATCTATCTATCTGTCTGTCTGTCTGTCTATCTATCTATCTATCTATCTATCTATCTATCTATCTATCTATCTATCCTTTGTTGACCAGGTTAGTCCCACTAAGCTACTATTCTCTTTTCAGAGACCCAATGTTGTATTTATACTATTACGAGAAATGTGGCTAGGATATTGGGGAACATTCCCTAGTCTTGTCGATAGATGCTGTGGGATCTTTTACATCCACCTGATCTACAACCAACTCAAGCAAATGGGACCTTAGTTTAATATCTCATTCAAAGGACAAGAAGTTAAGTACCTTATTTAACGACAGTAACCATCAGAGTAGTAGTCAGTATTGGATTATGGGGAAAAAATTCTGTCAGACCAGCTAGATACAGTTTTAAAACTCAATGGAGAGGGATGCAGACCTATGTCCTCTAGTAATAATAAAAAAATATAGGCGTATAGGCTGGAGGATAAAAACACAGTGTTATTTATTACATAAATAAAATAGTTAAGTGCTTTTGAGGCAATCTTCTTCATCAGACCTTAATACAGAATACAGAAACACAAGATTTAAATAAAACCAACAACCAATAAAAACACATCTTAAAAATCAGTGTGGTAAACCTCTTTTTTTCAAAAGAGGTTTTAAAGGGACGGTACTATTAAGGCCAGGGGGTAAATAAGCCTTAAAGTCCATAATCCATCTCAGTTCAATATATTCAGTCTCATTATTAATATCACCTTCTCTCAAACTTTCATTAATTTTTTGTAAAACCAAAAATTTAAAACCATGTTGAACACCAAGATCTGACACATGCTTAGCCAGTGCATTTGTAGACTTATTATTATTTCATATGTTATTGAGATATTCCATCACTCTCTCCTTCAACATACGGTTCGTTTTACCAATATAGAATGCACTGCATAGGTTACACCTAGCCAAATAAACAATATTCTTAGTGAAACAGTCAGCATAAAATGAAAACTCTATAGGCTTCTGGTGTACCGGGTGCATAACCATACAAGTAGACCAAATATTACCACACACTTTACAGGCTCTGCATGGATAAGTGCTTCTACGTTGTGAAGCAAATCTCTCACACATACTATTGTGCTTGTAACACAATCTCTGTTTCAAAATGTTATTGTTCCTAAAACTAAAGCTGGGTGTAGATCCTATAACACTAAGAATATTGTTTATTTGGCTAGGTGTAACCTATGCAGTGCATTCTATATTGGTAAAACGAACCGTATGTTGAAGGAGAGAGTGATAGAACATCTCAATGACATACGAAATAATAAGTCTACGAATGCACTGGCTAAGCATGTGTCAGATCTTGGTGTTCACCATGGTTTTAAATTTTTGGTTTTGCAAAAAATTAATGAAAGTTTGAGAGAAGGTGATAATAATGAGACTGAATATATTGAACTGAGATGGATTATGGACTTTAAGGCTTATTTACCCCCTGGCCTTAATAGTACCGTCTCTTTAAAACCTCTTTTGAAAAAAAAGAGGTTTACCACACTGATTTTTAAGATGTGTTTTTATTGGTTGTTGGTTTTATTTAAATCTTGTGTTTCTGTATTCTGTATTAAGGTCTGATGAAGAGGATTGCCTCAAAAGTACTTACCTATTTTATTTATGTAATAAATAACAGTGTGTTTTCATCCTCCAGCCTGTATGCCTATATTTTTATTATTTGCACTTTCTGGGTTTATTGTTTCCACCAGCTTTCTAGTATTTATTATACTATGTCCTCTAGTAAACATAATATACCTGTACTTCTGCAGAGCAAATAATTCTGGCTTATAGGAGTGGCTGCTGTTTAAGAGAAGGATAACAAGTTAGGAAGGCGATGAGGAATTAGAGTAGAGGATAAAAAGGGTGGTGGCAACAGGGAAGTGTCCATATAAAGGGGAATCACTTAGACAGTGTTTCACAGTGGTAAGTTTAGGGCCTGCATTATTGGATATCTCTATCTATAAATATCTATATCAAAGTGCACTGTGACAATGCGACTGGAGAACAGACTCAATCTCTTTGTGACTAACACAAGAATGGAGGGGGAGGGAGATTTGGGAAACTATAAGGAGGCACTTTAAGTAGATGACTGCACAGGCAGAGGTAAATGTAGCTGGTAAAGAATAGCCAAAGGTAGAGCATATACAAGCTGCAGCCTGTGTGGGTGAAACAGACTTCAGTTCACAGAGCAGCAAAAAAGAGATCCGGAAGTAACTGTCATAGGAGGAATGATTTCTGAGGATCAGTGCGAAAGAGCAGCATCAAAGGACAGCAAACTTAAGAGTAACACTGACAAAGAAGTTGAATGAGGGGTGAAGAGGTGATATTCCTCCTCTACAAGCACTGATGAGACCTGACCTGGAACACCATGCTCGCTGGAGGCTTAAAGGAAAATGGACATCAAACTTATAGGGAAGGTTCAGAGAAAGGCCTCCAGAGTGGTTAGATGAATGCAAAATGCAACATATGAAGAAAGAATGGGCAAACCTGGACTATTTTGTTAGACACAAGACAAGAAATGGGTGATATGGTTTGGAAAAGGTAAAGAGAGATATAAAGGAAAAGCTCTGAGAATGAAGACTGAGAAGATGGTACATGCGGGTGATGCAGTGGTGCAGTGGTTAACAGTGTCACCTCAAAGCAAGAAGTTCTTCAGTTCAATTTTTGGCTGGGATGCCTTCTGCGTGGAGTTTGCATATCCTCTCTGTATTCACGTGGGTTTTCTCTGGGTGCTCTGGTTTCCTCCCACATTCCAAAAACATGTATCTGGAGTGTTTCTCCTCAGGCCTCCTCTACTAATAGGCTCTGTCCCAGTTGGACTTTCCCAGTCAATAAATATTAAATCAATAAATAATAATAAAATAAATATTTGAAACATATTATGCCAAAACTGTATAGCTGAATAACAAATACTGAATAACTGAATAGTAAAATATAGACATACGTATATGATATACTGAGGTCTTGGCTTTTAAATATACAAGCTTTACCAGAAAGGCTGGTAAAGCTTTTAAATATACAAGCTTTACCAGAAAGGCTCATCCAGACTCTGCTACACTTTGCTGTGAAGGAAAGGTTAGTTTGCTGTTATATTTTGTATTTCTGTATTGCCTTTCTATATTTTGAATACTGTAGTTTGTTTTCTTTACCTTGTGTTTTGCTTGCATTCTGTTTAACAGCATATTAAAACTTCAAAAGAGACCACAGCTCTCTCTGTTCTGAGTCAGGCAGAAATAAGAACTGATTAATTAAGGACTCATTCATAAGACAGAAAAGGTCACTTAAGGTTAATCACTTGTTAACAGAGGGGGTGGAGCTAGGAACTAAAATTTCTATTTAAGGAGTAAACTAAAACATTTCAGAGCTTTACCAGAAAGGCTCATCCAGACTCTGCTACACTTTGCTGTGAAGGAAAGGTTAGTTTGCTGTTATATTTTGTATTTCTGTATTGCCTTTCTATATTTTGAATACTGTAGTTTGTTTTCTTTACCTTGTGTTTTGCTTGCATTCTGTTTAACAGCATATTAAAAATTTGAGCCCCTTTTTTTTTGATACGTAAAAATGTTTTAAAACCTTTGGGGTTTGGTTAAAACCCTTTTAACAGATATTAAAATTTTTAAAGGGGAAAAAAAACTTTCGGTTTCCGAAAATCACCCGTTTTGGTTGGGGGGTTGTATTAAACTGGGGTGATTATGATAAGGAGGCAAATAGACAGCTTTCGGATCAGAGATATTATTCGGCAATGCCCATTGACCCTACTTTCAGGTTTAAAAAACAGATTGATCAGTTCTTGGTTTTGGCTAGGAATGAAGCTATCATTACTAATGAGGTTATGTATCAGCTCATGATCAAATATTCTGCAATTCAATATATTTATTTCCTACCCAAAATTCACAAGGACCCGGTGAATCCACCTGGTAGACCGATTGTATCTGGGAAAGATATATCACCGAACCATTATCCTTATATCTCACCAAACATCTTAAGCCCTTGTTATATGTAGTACGATCACGATTGCAGGATACGACCAATTTTCTACAGATTATTTCAGACACTCAATTGGAGCCTGGGTGGTTTCTGTGTACATTGGATGTAAGTTCTTTGTATACTAACATTCCCCATCAAGCTGGTTTGGATGCATTGGCCCATTGGCTTGAAGTGGCGGGTTTATATCAATCTGATTTTAATTCTTTTTTGGTGGGTTTAGCTAAACATGTTCTTACAAATAACGTCTTCTATTATAAGGACAATTGTTATTGGCAAACTAAAGGCACAGCAAAGGGGGCATCTTTTGCCCCTATATATGCTGATTTATTTATGGCCTATGTTGAAAAACATATTATTTATGATTGCCATAATAATATCTTTATTGAATATATTGATATCTGGAGACGTTACTTGGATGATGTTTGGATGGTGTGGAAGGGTGATGAACATCAACTTATGGATTTTATATCCTATCTGAACAACAATACATGGGGGGTTACAGTTCACTGTACATTATGATTTAAGTACAATCACATTTTTGGATGTATTAATTAACAGATTACCTGATCATACACTAGGTACTGAAGTGTACAGGAAGTACCCCCAGTGTAATGCCATCCTCCATGCCTCCAGCTATCACCCACCACACATCGCACGTAACATTCCAAAATCTCAATTTATACGTGCAAAATGTATTTGTTCACATGACTCTTCTTTCCAGCAGCATAAGTGTGATCTAACTTGGAGATTTAAATCTCGGGGTTACAGCATGGGAGATGTGTTAAAGGCCAGTCATCGTGTTAATTCATTGGATAGGCAAGAATTTCTTACTTATAGGGATCATTCAGTAACAGTACCACAACCCATCAGATTTGTAACCACCTATGCTAGGAACTCTGACAGCCTAATTCAAAGTGTGCAGAGACACTGGAATATCTTGCAATGTGATTATGAGTTGGCCAGTATCATTCCAGGCAGATGTTTATTTTCCTTCCGCAAAGGGAAAAACCTTAGTTCTTTTTTCAATCATTACAAACGTAGTAACACCAATAATGATTTACAATTTTTACAGACAACATTGATGGGAGGACCACTGAGTGGTTGTTTTCCTTGTGGTCATTGTACCAATTGTCAATATGTATGTAAATCTAAAGAATTTTCCAGCAGGAACTGTGCTTCAGTTTATGATCTTCATTTTTTCGCAAATTGCAGTAGTGACTGGTTGATTTACCTGGCAACATGCAATTGTGGTTCTTTTTATGTGGGACAAACTTCTCGCCCACTAAGACTACGTATATCAGAACATATTAGTAATATTAAGAATAAAAGAATTCACAATGCACTTTACAAACACCAAATGGTACATACTACTGCTAAATTCTCCTTTATGGTTATTGACATCATACAAGGGAATCGTTCTAATAAGACAGGTTGGCATTCCATTTTAAATGCTAAAGAAAAGACATGGATTGTCAGACTAGGTGGATTATTTCCACCTGGTCTCAATGAACAGTTCTAGGCATCAACCAATGAGTTTTGAGGGGAATATATTTAAACAGCATTGATTGTCATGTTTGCTTTACACTGAAGAAGGCTGTGGCATTGTCCAGCCGAAACCGGTCTGTTTTGCTGTTTATTTAATAAAATTCATTTCACAGGTCACAGTATGCTGGCTCTATAATTTTTTGTTTTGGTTTATGAATTGGGGAAGACAACAAAGAAAAAATGAGCCCTCTAATTAAAATGGGCATCAACACACTCTTAAACACCAAAGGTATGTTAAAGTTAGCCCTCTGAATTTAGAAAGGTGCACAATGCAAGAAGGAAACTGCCCTCTAATTTAAACGGACCTCTAAAAGGCAGGAATACACTTATAAAAAAGTCCTACACTAAATAGAGAATAAACAATTATAAGGCAAAAGTGTTAAGATGAAAACTTTGATTTTAAAAGTAAAAAAGAAAATGACTTAGCCCAGAGCTGATCAACATCCTCTACGCAGCTTGGCAAATGAGATCTGAGGTAATATCCAGCTGCATCATGGGAAGGGTACAAGACCACGAGCTTGGTTAAAGTCCTCCATCTAGCAAACAGGCCAAGACTGATCCGATAGATCGGATCAGACCCCACCGTGAGAATTAGGTCGAGAGTAACAACATCACGTTGCATATTTTGGAAGTATAATGTGTTGGCAGACTTTACAAACCACCTGTGGAGCACTCTGTCAGAAATACTGGGTGAGCAAATGGGGATAACTAAGGAAATGAGTTTTTGAGCTAGGGATACAGGATCTGAATTGCCTAGACATAGTAAGGCCTTGTTAAGTTTAATTCTGGTGGATGCCACAAAAGCAGTTACTAGAAAATGGAAATCTAAGTGTAAACCAGCTGTGTTTAAAGTAATGAATATTGTAACAGGGAGAAAAGAACTGGAAGTGGGATCTTTAAAAAAGTGTAGGAGCAAATTATTTAGATATAAAAAGGAAATAGTGGGAACAATACATGGAGAATAATGTTTTGGGGAAGAGTGAGGTTTAAGGAAGGCGGAAATGATCAATTTATGTAATGTTGAACTGATGAGGATTGTATACAGACTCTATGTAATGTATAATGTTTTTAAATGTTTACTTGTTAACATGATTTGTTTTCTTTTAAATAAATGTACATTTGCCTACATCTTAAGTGATAATTCAATAACGGTGTTTAAAAAACTATGATAAACCAAGTTGTCCACAGAGGGTTTCTGATCCATGTTTTCTTTCAGAATAACAGCAGTCAGAAATTATAAATATATTTTATTCCAACACAGTTTACCAAGGAAAAGAAAATACAGATAGCTGAAAATAAAACATTTGGGATTTGCCCTTCTGAAAAGTATAGGCATCCATCACTGCAGACTGCATGAAAAGACACATTCATTATAAATTACTTAAACAGCCACATACCTAAGGAGTACTTTACTTTTAAAATTCTCACACAAGGTTACTTCCACCACTGAAAAGACTACTTCAGATCAGAGATCTAATTTATTCCCTAAGGAACAGCCAAAAAGTACAATCACTTTGATCAGACTTAGATTCAAACTAGTCAAGAAAGAAAAGCTCTCTGAAGAACAGTGCCAAAATGCAGCTAGAACTGCAACTCACAGCTTGAAGTACACTAGACATGGAACATGGTATACAGTATCTCTTCCCTCATAATGTTAACTTAAATTACTTCCTTACGAGATAAACAAACTGTATTTACTGAATGTCTTGGCTGTGTCTACTTGTTACCCTTTGTATTGATGCATTAGTGTAAAGACTTATTTTGTATACAATTTATTTTCTATTTTTTATTCACTGTGCAGTTGTAACTGAGTCATGTCTGAAAAGGGTCAGTCAATAGACCAGCCCCCCCATCTGGTTATCAAATTTTAAATAAAAATAAATAAAAGGGAGGTGTGAGCAATGCAGAGGAAATTAGAAATAACTCAGAGGAGGAGTACTGATGGGAAGCTACAAAGAGGAATGATAAACACAACTGATGCTAATGTAGGACAAAACTATGTGAGAGAAGGATTACCACAAAGTGTCTTAAAATGCATGTCTGGACTTCTCATGAATCCATCACTTATCTTTATAACAGATCTCTCAAACAAGAGAGAATTATCAGAAGAATGCATAACTGCCACAGTGTTATCTGTACATACAGGGCAAATAAGACCATCAGAGGGATCAGCACAGTAACCAGCTTAACCCAGCCAACAGTAAAGGTCATGGAAAAGAAGTTGAAGAAGTTTATCTGTCTGTCTGCCTATCTATCTATCTATCTATCTATCTATCTATCTATCTATCTATCTATCTATCTATCTATCTGTCTATCTGTCTATCTATCTATCTATCTATCTATGTATCTATCTATCTGTCTGTCTGTCTGTCTATCTATCTATCTATCTATCTATCTATCTATCTATCTATCTATCTATCCTTTGTTGACCAGGTTAGTCCCACTAAGCTACTATTCTCTTTTCAGAGACCCAATGTTGTATTTATACTATTACGAGAAATGTGGCTAGGATATTGGGGAACATTCCCTAGTCTTGTCGATAGATGCTGTGGGATCTTTTACATCCACCTGATCTACAACCAACTCAAGCAAATGGGACCTTAGTTTAATATCTCATTCAAAGGACAAGAAGTTAAGTACCTTATTTAACGACAGTAACCATCAGAGTAGTAGTCAGTATTGGATTATGGGGAAAAAATTCTGTCAGACCAGCTAGATACAGTTTTAAAACTCAATGGAGAGGGATGCAGACCTATGTCCTCTAGTAATAATAAAAATATAGGCGTATAGGCTGGAGGATAAAAACACAGTGTTATTTATTACATAAATAAAATAGTTAAGTGCTTTTGAGGCAATCTTCTTCATCAGACCTTAATACAGAATACAGAAACACAAGATTTAAATAAAACCAACAACCAATAAAAACACATCTTAAAAATCAGTGTGGTAAACCTCTTTTTTTCAAAAGAGGTTTTAAAGGGACGGTACTATTAAGGCCAGGGGGTAAATAAGCCTTAAAGTCCATAATCCATCTCAGTTCAATATATTCAGTCTCATTATTAATATCACCTTCTCTCAAACTTTCATTAATTTTTTGTAAAACCAAAAATTTAAAACCATGTTGAACACCAAGATCTGACACATGCTTAGCCAGTGCATTTGTAGACTTATTATTATTTCATATGTTATTGAGATATTCCATCACTCTCTCCTTCAACATACGGTTCGTTTTACCAATATAGAATGCACTGCATAGGTTACACCTAGCCAAATAAACAATATTCTTAGTGAAACAGTCAGCATAAAATGAAAACTCTATAGGCTTCTGGTGTACCGGGTGCATAACCATACAAGTAGACCAAATATTACCACACACTTTACAGGCTCTGCATGGATAAGTGCTTCTACGTTGTGAAGCAAATCTCTCACACATACTATTGTGCTTGTAACACAATCTCTGTTTCAAAATTTTATTGTTCCTAAAACTAAAGCTGGGTGTAGATCCTATAACACTAAGAATATTGTTTATTTGGCTAGGTGTAACCTATGCAGTGCATTCTATATTGGTAAAACGAACCGTATGTTGAAGGAGAGAGTGATAGAACATCTCAATGACATACGAAATAATAAGTCTACGAATGCACTGGCTAAGCATGTGTCAGATCTTGGTGTTCACCATGGTTTTAAATTTTTGGTTTTGCAAAAAATTAATGAAAGTTTGAGAGAAGGTGATAATAATGAGACTGAATATATTGAACTGAGATGGATTATGGACTTTAAGGCTTATTTACCCCCTGGCCTTAATAGTACCGTCTCTTTAAAACCTCTTTTGAAAAAAAAGAGGTTTACCACACTGATTTTTAAGATGTGTTTTTATTGGTTGTTGGTTTTATTTAAATCTTGTGTTTCTGTATTCTGTATTAAGGTCTGATGAAGAGGATTGCCTCAAAAGTACTTACCTATTTTATTTATGTAATAAATAACAGTGTGTTTTCATCCTCCAGCCTGTATGCCTATATTTTTATTATTTGCACTTTCTGGGTTTATTGTTTCCACCAGCTTTCTAGTATTTATTATACTATGTCCTCTAGTAAACATAATATACCTGTACTTCTGCAGAGCAAATAATTCTGGCTTATAGGAGTGGCTGCTGTTTAAGAGAAGGATAACAAGTTAGGAAGCAGATGAGGAATTAGAGTAGAGGATAAAAAGGGTGGTGGCAACAGGGAAGTGTCCATATAAAGGGGAATCACTTAGACAGTGTTTCACAGTGGTAAGTTTAGGGCCTGCATTATTGGATATCTCTATCTATAAATATCTATATCAAAGTGCACTGTGACAATGCGACTGGAGAACAGACTCAATCTCTTTGTGACTAACACAAGAATGGAGGGGGAGGGAGATTTGGGAAACTATAAGGAGGCACTTTAAGTAGATGACTGCACAGGCAGAGGTAAATGTAGCTGGTAAAGAATAGCCAAAGGGTAGAGCATATACAAGCTGCAGCCTGTGTGGGTGAAACAGACTTCAGTTCACAGAGCAGCAAAAAAGAGATCCGGAAGTAACTGTCATAGGAGGAATGATTTCTGAGGATCAGTGCGAAAGAGCAGCATCAAAGGACAGCAAACTTAAGAGTAACACTGACAAAGAAGTTGAATGAGGGGGTGAAGAGGTGATATTCCTCCTCTACAAGCACTGATGAGACCTGACCTGGAACACCATGCTCGCTGGAGGCGCCTTAAAGGAAAATGGACATCAAACTTATAGGGAAGGTTCAGAGAAAGGCCTCCAGAGTGGTTAGATGAATGCAAAATGCAACATATGAAGAAAGAATGGGCAAACCTGGACTATTTTGTTAGACACAAGACAAGAAATGGGTGATATGGTTTGGAAAAGGTAAAGAGAGATATAAAGGAAAAGCTCTGAGAATGAAGACTGAGAAGATGGTACATGCGGGTGATGCAGTGGTGCAGTGGTTAACAGTGTCACCTCAAAGCAAGAAGTTCTTCAGTTCAATTTTTGGCTGGGATGCCTTCTGTGTGGAGTTTGCATATCCTCTCTGTATTCACGTGGGTTTTCTCTGGGTGCTCGGGTTTCTTCCCACATTCCAAAACATGTATCTGGAGTGTTTCTCCTCAGGCCTCCTCTACTAATAGGCTCTGTCCCAGTTGGACTTTCCCAGTCAATAAATATTAAATCAATAAATAATAATAAAATAAATATTTGAAACATATTATGCCAAAACTGTATAGCTGAATAACAAATACTGAATAACTGAATAGTAAAATATAGACATACGTATATGATATACTGAGGTCTTGGCTTTTAAATATACAAGCAATATTATGTAAGGTCTGCAGAAGTGATTGACTAATGGTGGCCTCTAAACAGAACAATTTTCAAAGAGAAGCTATTTTAAAGTAGGTGGGCAAATTATAATTATAATACATGCAAAAAATAAAAACAACAGTGGCAAAATTTTCTAAGTACCCCAGTACTTACATGCTCCAAACTTGACAAGCCTCTTTCACAGGAAACACTGATGGTGACTACTGAGAAGTTTGCTAATAACATCCAGGAAGCAGTTCCTAGCATTCTAAACCTACCAATCATCCTATGTCAGTTCCTTTTCACAGCACATGGTATTTAAGACATAAACATTGTCTGTATTGTCAAATTACACAAATTATTTCACGGGCAAATAAGTCTCTTACTAGATAAACCGTAAAATATATCCAAAAAGCATATATGAAGACACAACACACAGCTGTCATAAAATAATGCTAATTTAATACGATAACAGATAGCTAAGCGCTTTCACCGTCAACACAATGGCTTCCTCAGACCTTTAACATACAAAAATAACAAAGACCTTATTAAAAAGTTAGTTTAAAAACATTTTAGCCAATCAAAAACTCTCTACTCACATTTTCAAATTCAGCTTCCTCAGTCAAGCACGTCATGATGCTACCTACATCACGGGTACTTCTCATAGCATCCTTAAAGTGCCACACACAAAAAGCTGTTCCACACATTCAATTTAGAGGAACTGCTCTATATCTCTACATTATATACATTAAAACTAAAAAATAACTATCCGATGAACGGCTAACAAAGTCAAAGGTGTGTGATATGACTTCATACACTACATGACAATAATACAATATTTTATTCTAAACTATTTACGCAAATTCCTATTCTTTAAAACTGGTTTAACAGAAACAACTCCATTCAGTCCAGAGCCCTTGTCTGCACGAAGTTTTAAAATCCACCCGATTTCTGCATTTTCAGTACGATTTTCAATATCCCCCATTCTCACACTCTCCTCATCCATTTCTATAACTCTAAACTTAAATCTATGTGATCTACCATTTCCTACTGTATCATTTGCTAAAGCATTAGTTATATTTCCTGTTCTTATGCTGTACATATGTTCCTTTACTCGCTCCCTAAGTGTTCGATTGGTCTTCCCAACATAAAATTTACCACAACAATCACAATGTGCCAGGTAGTAATATTTCCTGAAACTGGAACTCAAAATAGCACTCAGTTTAAGAGACACAATAGTTTTGTACAGGTTAATAATCCAGTGCTTGGGACATTTGGTAAAGTGTGTGAAGAAGAACTACATGTAGTCCTTGATGGGAAACATACTGGTAGGAGATTTGTTAATTTAAGTAAGAGTGAAGAAATTGCAATAGAAAGTTTAAAAAGGGATGATTCTATAGTTATACGTCCAGCAGATAAGGGGGGCATGATAGTCATAATGGACAGGTCCTTCTACTTTTCAGCTATGAAGGACCTGTTATCATAATGAGACATATAAAACTGTTGATATTAACATTATTCAAAGTATGGCAAGAAAGATACATCTAACTTTGAATGATTGTTTATTGAGTTTCTCTATATCAATGGAACTATTGCATTTTTTAAAAGTAGAGTCACCTGTGGTCCCTTTATTTCAAGGGCAACCTAAAGTTCATAAAGATCCTGTAAAGCCACCCTTCAGGCCAACTGTAGCAGGGAAGGGTTAGCTGATGGAACCGTTTTCAATATTTGTTGAACAACATGTGCGAACAGTGTTGGATAAATCATTAATAATGGTGAAGGATTCAAAACAATTTTTACAGGATTTATATTCTCACATGGAAATGCTGATAGCAGTTAAAGACTATTTGTTAGTTACACTTGACGTAATGGCCCTTTTTACAGTGATATCAAATATGGAGGGAGTACAATACATGCTTAGATAATTAATAATAGCCAATATGATAGTAAATTAATAGATCTACTATGTACATTTATGGATGTGATATTAGAAAATAACGTATTTGTATTTGATAGGGTGTATTATCCACAAAAACAAGGCGTGGCAATGGGTACCTGCTGCACTAACAGCTATGCAAATACTGTTCTGGCTCAGTGGGAGTTAGATGAAGTGTTTAATGATAGACTGTTTATAGATAAGGTACTGTTTTATCGTCGTTTTGTAGCCGACATATTTACTGTTTGGGGTGGTACAATAGAAGAACTGTACATTTGTGTAGAATCATTACATAAGACTACTACGTTTTTAAAATTTACATCGAAGTATTCACCTCACCAGATAGAATTTTTATATGTATTAATTAGAAAACTACCAGATGGATCTATAAATATGAGATTATTTAGAAAGGAGTGTTACAGAAACTCCATTTTACATAGAAAAATTATGCACCCTAGAAAGGTTTTCAAACATATAGCTAAGGGCTTGCAGGTATCACAATTACATAATGTGGAAGAGGAATATAAAATGGGACTAAATGTACTCAGTCAGAATCTGAGAGACAGAGGTTACAAACAGGACGATATCGACCCTGTCCTAATACAAGTAATAGAGTTAAGGAATAGTAGAACAAAACCTTATTTTTTCCTAAATCCATGATGGATGGTCATTATAATATGACTAAAGCAGATGAAGAAGTCAGAAAGAATGTAGTAAAGTTTTCCATGTGTTATACTAGTAATATGGCACAGGTTAAACAAGTACTGTATAAGTACTGGTCCCTTCTACTTACGGATAAAAAAATAGCTAGGGTGGTGGGGGATACACCCAATTTCTGCTATAAAACTGTAAGTCCCTTAAAAGGATGCTTTGTTATCCTGAAAGTAATAGAGAGAAGGTGAAAGACAACTTTGGTACATCCCCATGTACACATTGTAACTACTGTCGATATGTAGAAAATGACCCTTTGTTTATACATCCAGACACACTGAATAAATTTAAATTCAAGGTGAAGGCAGATTGCTCAACTAAGAATTTGGTCTACCTGGCACATTCTGAATGTTGTGGTAAATTTTATGTTGGGAAGACCAATCGAACACTTAGGAAGCAAGTAAGGGAACATATGTACAGTATAAGAACAGGAAATATAACTAATGATTTAGCAAAGTATACAGTGGGAAGTGGTAGATCACATAGACTTAAGTTTAGAGTTATAGAAATGGTTGAGGAAAGTGTGATAATGTATATAATGATAGAGATATAAAGCAGTTCTTCTAAACTGAATGTGTGGAACAGCTTTTTGTGTGTGGCACTTTAAGGATGCTATGAGAAGTATCCGTGATGTAGGTAGTGTCATGATGTGGTTGAACGAGGAAGCTGAATTTGAAAATGTTAGCAGAAAGTTTTTTTGATTGGCTAAAATGTTTTTAAACTAACTATTTAATAAGGTCTTTGTTATTTTTGTATATTAAAGGTCTGAGGAAGCCACTGTGTTGATGGTGAAAGTGCATAGCTATCTGTTATTGGATTAAAGTAGCGTTATTTTATGACAGCTGTGCGTCATGTCTTCATATATGCTTTTTGGATACATTTTACAGTTTATCTAGTTGGAGACACATTTGCCTGTAAAATACTTTATGTAATTTGACTATACAGACAATGTTTATGCTTTTTGGATATATTGTCTGTATAGTGCTAATTTCATATAAAAGAAAAGGAAACCTTTCTTCTGAGCACCAGTCAAACAAATGCCCTTATTTTTTTTCCAACATTGGTCAACCATACTATGGCACAAGCCTGAATCACATTAATCTGGAAGAAGGCAGTCTCTGAGTGAATAAATGTGGTCCAAATACTATGTTTAACTGTTTCAAATCCATAGCTCTATTGCCTCTTTTCCAAACTCCTAGAAAAAGTTACCTATATGCAGCTACTTAATTACCTTCAGTCATATAACCTATTTACTCCTTCACATCATGATGTTATGCCTCATAATAGGGTATACACTGCTCCACTTGGCTTCACAGACAGAACAGAACCAAAAATAAAATAACAAACATCAGTATACTGCTGCATCATTCTTATACAACTCAAAAGCGTTCAGTATAATCAGTCACTCTTTACTCATCAAATGGCTGTTGCATACTGATGCTTGTCATAGTGCTGACTGGCTCTCCAGCTATGTTTATGTTAAACACAACAAACAGAATAACTAACCACTATCACCATTTTGCCAGCTATTGTTGAATTCAGGACCTCTCTGTCCCTATTACCCCTCCTCCCTTAGGGCCACTGCAATAGGATGAAAGCCAGGCATGTCTCTTCAACAGGCAGGCTTTGTCCCTCTAGCCTGACAAGACGTCTCAGTCAATACAGCCCTGTGACCAGAAAGGTCAGCAAACTAGAGCCAACTGTGGTTTTTTGGTAGGCCAAGCCCCTCTAATATACTGGCTTGATATATGGGATTGTGCAATGGTGTCACGATGAACCTTGTGCTATGTTCGTGGTGGTGTGTCCTCATAATGCCTGCAACTGCACACATTAGCACTAAGATTCATATGGGTCCAGTACCATTAGCTTAAGAGAATAATTTAGGAGGATCATTTTATCAACGAAAAGCAACACATCATCAAAAATAAAGCATTAAACACAAAATAAATGTAAAGACTAGAGGAGTCGTTTCATTCAACCTCAATAAAACAAGAGGTGATGTATTTTTACAACTGTTAGTGAATGTAAAATATATCAGGAAGACTCCTGATGTTCTTAACCACTGTGGTGTAATGCCTATGTAATACTTCAGAGTACTGTACAACTTAAATGTAAGTGGCTTAACTGCCATTATGCATCATGTGTTGATCTCCGTATAGTTTGTCAAACTAATTTGTGATCATTTGCAGCCCTCTTCATAAATCATTCATAACATTACGACTGTAATGGCAGAAGACAAGGTTGATGTTCTGCTTAGAACATAATGGACGACGGATCTGCAATCACTTTAAGATCATAGCCATGGAAGTTCATCACTGCAAAGAACACAACCTGCAAGTTCCTCACAGATTAAGACTTACACACACACACACACACACACACACACACACACACACACACACACACACACACACACACACACACACCAGTTTTGCTAGATGCATGTATTCTATATATTCTGCTATATAAGTATGCCTGAACTATAAAAGCACACATCCACCCACAGACACCAGCTTTGCTAGATGCATGTATTCTATATATTCTGCTATATAACTATGCCTGAACTATGAATGCTTTCTTTTTTCTATGAGTTCTTTAAACTTACAAGTATCATCAGTCATACCTTAACTTTCATACATGTTCCAGCGTGTGAACATTACACAATGTTAATGCAAATTTTAACATAATGCACACATAAGTCCATAAAAATACATTTAGACCAGCACTTCCAAGATGGCTGCACATTGAGTGAGAGCTTATTTCTAGCTCTCCCAGTGTGAAAACATAACGTTGAATAGTAGGAGGCTTTTTTCTAGCAAATACATGTATGTTCAGTAACAATTCTACAGCTGGTCTTCATGTTTCCATGGAAATAATCTGAAAAAGAGAAAATGGCTGCCTGGTTCTCATATCTCCATGGAGACAATCTAATAAAGAGAAACTGGTTACAGTCTGGTGGAGAGTGACTGGCTGAGGAAAAAAAAGAAAGAAAAGAAAAGGGAAATTGGCTAGGAGATAATGTTCTCTGAAGGCATTCAAGGGTTTTCCCAAGGTAGATAATGTTCTCTGAAAGCATTCAGGGGCTTTCCCAAAGTAGATGATGTTCTCTGAGGGCATTCAGGGGTTTTCCCATCTGGGAGAGCTATAAAGATAAAACAAAACGATTCAGCATTTAATAGAAGCACAGCCTGCACCAGCACACAATATGTCTTAGCATGGATAATCTTTCTTTTAGGTTAACTCAAGTCCCTGAGTGTGGCTGTTAGTTTGGGGCTTTTGTTCCTATTAGGAGGGTAAAACTTCAATATTTTAAGTTGTACTTAGCTTTGTGTGGTAGTATTAAGTTAATAAGCTCTAGGGAATATTGGGAGTTTTTTTTTTTTTTTTTTTTTTTTTTTTTGAGGGCTTTCCATAAAACAAAAGGGTTTTTTATAGGATGTGACATAGGGTCAAATGGATATGACAAGAAACAACTGTATAAAAATTCAACCTGCCAAACAGTGTATTCATTTAACACAAAAGTTGGAACTAGATATTTAACAAAATAAGGTGTATATAAAAGGTGGGAATAATGACTTTTTAATACAATGATGCTTTCTGTAATGTCTATCTTTAAATGTAAATAGTCTCATTGGTAGATACAAAAAAAGAAAGAGTGGTGAACTATGTTGAAAAATGTGGAGTGCAGGAGGCTATGTTGTGGGAGATGCACTTGGAAAGAAATGAACATGTGAATTTGATGGGGAAAGGTTTTCAGGATGGTTGTTCAACAGAGTGCCTGATACTGAGAAAAAGAGGAGTGCTTGTGTTGACTGCAAGAGGAGCTCTATTAGTGATAGAAGAAGATAAAAAAAGATAATAGTGGTGTATCTGTAGTGCTGGGGGCTGCTGGCAAGGGATGAAGATTACACTGGCATGTATTTACATTCTACTAAAAACTGCTATAATGGAGCTTAAAATAATTTTGGGAGGGGTGGTCAGTTTTCAGCAAGGAATGTTGCTTATAGGTGGAGACTGGAGTTTGATTTGCAGTAGTGAAGGTCTGTCTGGGGGCCCAGAAGGCAGGACTGAAAAGGATTGGGTGGATTGTAGGTGATGTATAATGTTTGCATGTGGGAGTGTGTCAGTATGGTTTGTTATGTGAAATGATTGCAACTAAGATTGTGTTGGTGTGGTTTGCTTTCATTTGTATAGATGTGTGATTGCCTGTGTGGTAAGTGGTGGTTTAATAGAGATGTTTCTTGTTTAAAAAGGGCAGGAATTGAATAATTTAAGTAATGTTGCTTAGGTTATATGATTATATAGCAATTATATGTGAAGTATACTGTTTGTTAATTATAGTTTGATTATTTTTAAATTAATGTAAATTTGCCTATGTCACAAGTGATAATTTAATAAAGGTGTTTGAAAGAAAAAGAAGTACATTTAGACCATCAGTTGCATAGAGGGGACAAAAAGTGGAGGGGCCTCAATCTATATTAGCAACAAACATATGTCTACATTGGTTAAACAGGAAGATGCCTTGGAATTTATCCACATACAAACCACCATAGACAAAGTCTCATACCATATTCTAGCAAGCTAAAGGTCCCCTAGAATCCCATAGATTGTACCTAACTCTATTGGAGATATTCAGCATTAGAACAAATACCTTATTCATGGGAGACTTTAACTACTCCTCCATAGACTGGGAAACATACACTGCCTCATACTTACAGCCACAACAATTCCTGGACTTTATTAACATAAATACCCTCACCTACCAGAAGTTCGAACATATTGGACCTGGTACTCACCAATATGGAAGAGCATTGCACCTCCCCAGTGTCATGTCCTCACTGGTAAGGTCAGACCACAAAGCTGTCTCCTTTAAAATAAATATCAATTTGGTAACCCCAGCAAACCCTGTAACAGTTAGGAACTATTCCAAAGCAAACTATACCCCATTAAGTGAAAATTTATCAAAATTCAATGCCCCTTCCAACCCTAATTTCACAGCTTATGTGGAATTGTTCACAGAGACCCTGTACAACCATGTAAATGGCTGTACAAAGGCTTTAAAAACAAACCATAATTGGATGAATCCTAACCTTAATAGGGTATATAACAAAAGGAAAAAAGTCATGGGAAAAATAACAGCAACTCCCATAATGATAGTAGCCCTTTAATTAAACTAAATAGGAAACTAATAAGACTAATTAAGTCCAACAATGCCAATTATGAGGTTAATATAGCTTCACAGGCTAAAGACAACCACAAGGTCTTCTACAGTTATGTCGAAACCTTCAAAGAAAGCACAGATCAGTGTGCCAAACTGGTGGTCAGTGTACCACCTTCACTGAGTACAGCAACATAGCAAATTTGCTGGTAGAAAATTAAGTTCAAATTTCACCCCCCACTCCTCCCACCTTCCTTCATGAAATACCTTCTAGCATAACCTCCCCAACTATTAACAGGGAGCAGGTCCTGGTGGTGCTTGCTAAGGCCATAAAAACACAGCCTCAATGTGCCTCCTAAAAAGCTTGAAATATGACCTATTAGGCCCACTTGAGTCACTTTTCAACTATAGACTCAAAATAGGCTTTATATCATAAGAATGGAGGACTGCAGTCATTATTCCATTTCACAATGGTGGACCATCAACTGACCCTGGAAACTACAGACCTATTAGTCTGACTAGTCTAATATGCAAAGCCATGGAACAAATTATCACGAAAATGATCAACAAAGGCACAGGCAATCTTCAAACACTGGACCCAACCCAGTTTGGCTTTGTCAAGGGAAGATCATGCTTACTACACCTGGTGGACTTGTATGAGAAGGTCACCAAGGAAATGCATGAGGGGAAATAATGTATACTGCCTACCTGAACATGGCTAAGGCTTTCAATACCATACCTCACTTGGGTATTATTGATAAACTCACTAAACTGGGCATAAACCCTATATACCTTGCTGGATTGCCAGCTGGCTCATAGACAAGACCCAGGAAGTCAGGATTGATGATACCACCTCCACTAAGAGAATGGTCACCAGTGTGGTACCTCAATACTCCATGCTGGGACAGCTCGTATTTGGCATCAACTTCTCAGAGGTAAAGGCAAATGTCAAGGGCCTTTGACTTACCAGGTTCGCAGATGACTACAGACTGGGACCTATCACTGACTGTCCTGTGACAAAAACATCTTACAAGAAGGTCTAACATAGACAAATGACTGGTGCCAAAGTCATGAACTACAACTCAATGTCAAGAAATGCATTAAAGTACCTTCTGGATAAACTGTCATTCAGGCTAATTACTCCATTGATAAGACTCCAAAGAGTTGACCCAGTAGTCAGGGACCTGGGAACATATATAGACAGTGATTTGGCCTTTGACCAACATATGGTCAAGGTAGTGAGAAAATTATTCTATGTCGCACAACTTATAAGTAAGGGCATGGCATCCAGATCCAAGGAAGTCACATTGCCACTTTATTCCACCCTTATCAGACACATCATTGAGTACAATGACCCCTTCGGCATGTGCCTGACCAAACATATGCAACAGTTGGGATGCCCACAAACATTCCCTACCAGGAGAATCCAGGGCATAAACACATTGTCCTATATGGATTTCTTTAAAGTTCTGTCTCAATACTCTATCTCCTAACAGGTTACTGAGAGACAACCTATGCCTGGCAAGCAAGGTTTCCTTGGATCCAGCTCTGATGGACCTTTTGCACATCCACAAAATGAGTAGTATCCACTTGATCCAAGGATTTAAATTTTGCTAGGGAAAAGAAATAAGATATGATAGCAAGACAGAAATGTGTCCCAGAGAAACTCCATGCTCTGGAACAGGCTCCCAGTCCATGTGAAACAGAATCCATCCCTACCTATATTTAAGTGTAACCTTGACCAATGGATGAAATCAGAAATTTACCCCTAGACTGGCCCCATGTCTCTGACAGACAGAGGCAGACAGTAATGCTCAAACTAATATATCCCCATATAACCTGTAGAAGCTTCCTAACTAACATACTCTCTCCTAATAAACACCCAAGATAAATGGGGTCACAACGGGGTTGTATTGCATGGCAAGGCTTATAAAGGCCCTGATGGTTGTTAGTCTAGTATATAACTATGAACATATGAAACATTTTCAGTAACCAGCAACATACACTTAGGCAATGTTCCGGCATGCTGAAATGCCCTCTTATCTTTTCTAGCATTGCCTGTATATAAGATAATTATGGGGCATGGAAACAGAAATGCTTTCTCTTCCAGTTTCTCTCCAATTTAATTTACACAGATATTTAAAAAGGAAAGTTCTAATAATGAACCACAATATATCCCACTAAAAAAACCCTTCTCTTCACTACAGACTCCTTTTTAACAAGACTTTGAACAGAGACAATTCCAAAACTCCCTAAATTGTATATTAGTGTTTTAAATGGAACCATGCAAAATGCATCATATAAATAAAGGACGAGATTCTAAACAAATTGTGTTGCCCTCAGCTTTATACTGTAACAAGCATATCACTAATGTTTAAATAAGGCTAGCACACTTGCCTATGTGGTTTATACAAATGAGAATGTGCACAAGCATTATGGCCAGTTTTAAAAGTGCAAGTGCAGGTGTTGCATTAACAACAGGCCCCTTAGTGAACCATTCTGTTAGGACATAGTCTGCTCTTTGTGCCCTTCATCAGTATAGCACAGCTGTTACACTGCTAAGAAGGATGCACATCCATGGGAGCTCACATCTGCAATGTCTGAGTTGAAAGCCAGCTGACAGCCACACTGCCATGAATGCCAGGGTGCAGCTGGATCTGTGGGACACAGAGTGTCAACTGACAGCCACACTGCCATGAATGCCAGGGTGCAGTTGGACCTATGGGACATGGAGTGTGAACTGACAGCCACACTACCATGAATACCAGGGTAGAATTGGACCTGTGGGACAAAGAGTAAGAACTGCCAGCCATACTGCCATGAATGCCATAGTGCAGCTGGACCTGTGGGACACAGATTGTGAACTACCAGCCACACTGTCATGAATGTTAAGGTGCAGCTGGACCTGGGTGACACAGAGTGTCAACTGACAGATGCTACTATGCTGTGTACAGTCTGACAAGCATTCCACACGTCACTAGGTTTCTTACTCGCCCATGTCCATATGACAGACAAAACAAAAGTCATACCTTCCACCCGTGCACACACACACACACACACACACACACACACACACACACACACACACACACACACACAGCTATATATATGCATGGCTGTCTTTCCATACAGATTATAGAGTATGCATCAACAGGTAGGAGAAGTATCACTAAATGTCGAACACAGTCTATAAATGCTACAGTAGATTCTCACACAGCAGACTATAGCTTAGTGTGTAATATTTCCCTCTGGTTGTGGTTGTGAGACCATGGAGTTGGTATATTTAAATGAGGGTGTGTGCCACTGCTGTGTTAGCATAAATAGGTTGGATGTGGTTTCAAATGGAGGAGATAATTTTTTGCATGAGATTTTTGTAGTAATAGGGAAAGGTGCACGTGTCAACAAATTATGTTCCCCATATGTAGGTTTGACTCTATACCTATTTAGTCTACCTATTGAGGCAGTGGAGGAGTTATATGTTTTAAATTAGTTTAATTTGAAAAATCTGTGGACTAAGCAGGTGCTTTTATGTTATGGTTACATAAGGGAGTGTGTTTATGTCTTGCTTGTAATATGTTTGCAGTGAAGAGTTGTGAATTTGTGAACATCAATTACTGAGTTATATATATATATATATATATATATATATATATATATATATATATATAAACACACGCACGCACACACACACACACACACACACACACACACACACACACACACACACACACACACACACACACGCATGCACACACACGCACACACACACACACACACACACACACACACACACACACACACACACACACACACACACACGTCTGTCAATGTGTCATTCATCTTAAGCTGTTTTTTTGAAAACTGAATCTTAAAATATTTCTTCATGAGAGAGAAAAGAGAAACTGACAGCATATGGAAGGCAATGATCCAGGAACAGAACCGCAGGAAATGAGCAAGAGCAAATGGAGTGTTAGGGAAAATGTATTCCTCTTGATTATTCTTCACAAAATGCATTTTAACTTATAGTTTCTTCACAAATGAGTTAAACAAAATAGTTATTTTTGGTTTATGTTAAAAATAATATCTAGTCTAAATGCATAGTTATGCAAACCACAGATACTTACTGTAGATTTTAGGTGTTTCATATCTGCATTCTAATATCAAGCTATAAGTTATTAAACAGATAACTGAAGGTAAAGAAAGTGCTGAAGGGGTTAAGGGATGTTACTATGGTCAGAGTCTATTTCTTGAATGCAGAGAAAATACAATATGAAAGAGATTTTTGTTTTGTGTGAGCTCTGACCTCCCCAGGCTGGGGATGAGTGGTTAAAGGAATGTTGGGAGGACAGCATGTACTGGTACTGAAAGTCACAAGGTCGAAAAACAAGACAGGTCACCATGCCTGGTGTCTTGTGTTTTTAAAACATCACTGCTACTACAAAACATGCTTAAGTGTTCACATGCAGCACTAAGCAAGAAGCACGAAGGACTGCAGAGACCCTATTTGTTAACTAATATGAAATGTCAGAATTCTGCATACATGTTACTGATAAAAAAGGGTATAAAAACTGTATGTTTTTGCTGCTTGGTCAGACTGATTTAAAAACTTTGTGAAGGCAGTCTCCCAGCGCTGGCATCTGGTTGACTTGAATAAAAGAGAAAATGTTTTTCACATCCTGAAGAGTTATTCTTGACTGAAGACTAACAGGTAAATCTTTACTATGCATGTATATTTTAACTGCACCATAACAGGAAGAAACCTAGCTCCTTCTGACCCCCACTTCATTCTACTACCTGGACATATGAAGAGAAATATGAGGACTATATACACAAAAATGCTAAACCTTACAAGAGGAAATTTTTTAACCTCAAACAAGAACTGTCAAGAACAAAAAAAAAACAAGAACTTGTGAAGACAAGGATGATTATGAAAGCAGACAAAGGGGGCCAGCATCTTCATCACAGACACTGAGATTTACAATCAAAAAATTAAAGAGATGCTAAGGAATTAGAATTTTTAAAAGAGAGTAGATACTGAACAAGTCAGAAAAGCTTGCAAGGTCAATGAAATCAAACTGGCTACGCTTAACTCAGACTGACTTCTAGGCAATGACTTGTTCACCTTTCAGCTAGTCACCCAGGATACCACAATTTTAAACCTCCCAAAAATGTGGATCCCCCCTTATCACTCAGTGGTAGCAGGACGTTGTTCAGCCACTTACCCTTTATCAATTATATGGAATTTATGATTACAAAGCTCACTAGAAATCCCTCCTTCATTTTGGACTCACTCGATTTCTTGAAATAAATAAAAGAAATGAAAATGTAACGAGATGATACCAGTCATGACTGATGTTGAAGCCCTATACATTATTCTTCCCCATAACTATTGGACTGATGCTGTGAAAGAGTACATGGGTTCACTGACCAACACCAAGCATAAAGGAATTAAAGCTACTGGTAATATGCTGGACATCATTCTACCAAACAACTACTTTCACTTTAATCAGAAATGGTACAGACAAACAAGGGTGATAGCTATGGGAGAGATGCTATGGCCTCAAGTCTAGCCAATATAACCTTGGCAAAAATGGTACAGACAAACAGGGGGGAAAGCTATGGGACAGATGCTATGGTCCCAAACCTAGCCAATACAGCCTTGTTGAGATGAGAAGATTATCTGTTTCTCAGAATTCTATTAATACATGGATTATTACTATCATTATAGTGATGATATCTTAATCACAGTGAATGCGCCAAGCAAAACAAACTAGTGAAAAAAGGCAGGTAGATCCAAACAGTAACACACCAGGCTGATAAATCCTTAACGCAATTTATTAAAACAAGTAGACACAGCGTTTTCGCTACTCAAAAAAGGTAGCTTCTTCAGAGTGAATGAGTAACATGGAAACAGAATTTTTAAACAATAGGGAGTGATCACGTCACTTCCTAGCAGCGCTAAAAAGTTTTAAAGCAGTATTGTCAACAGGAAGTAACATTTTGAAATATATGTACACTCTTTGAATAAAGAATGGTTGTACCTACAGACAAAAAATGGAATAAATATATTTTAAATTACATAGAAAATATATATTGTCAGTAGGTCAACTTCTAATCAGATTAGAAGTAAAAAAAGGAATATTATAACACACAAAAGTAGTGAGGAAAATAAATAAATACACAAAAGTGATGAATAAAATAAATAATTAAAAAGTACTACTGGTGGATGGTTTTAAACTCACTCGATCTAAACACAAAAAGAAGACAAGGCAGGTAGTCACCAGCCATCTTATTAAACAAATAAAGAAAAACAATTTTATATAAAAAACAATTTTATATAAAAAACAATCAATCAGCTGCTAAAAAAGCAACAAGTTGTCAGATATAAAAGATCAAATACAATGTGGTCAATAATAATAAAAAATTATATTATTATACAAAAAATGTATGATACATATATTAAGGAAAATTCATAAAGACCACAAGGCGTGATGTTAAAAAATCCTTAAAAGTATTCTGAAATAAAAGTGTACATAGAAAAATACTAGTCTCAAGAGAGGCTACCTAAAATAGGACTTATATTTTAAGTGAGCTGAAATATTACAACTATCGTTGAGGCCTGGTGGATTGAACGCGTCAAGTTTGAGCTGCCATAATAATTCACAGTTTTCTAAAATAATAGATGTAGGTCCGCCTCTGATAGAGTCAGCAATATGATCTATACCCATGAATGAGAAAGAATGACCTGGACTACTAGCAACATGTTTTGCCAAAGCGTTCTCACAGTTCAATTTTCTAATGGCATAAACATGCTGGTAAATACGATCTTTAAATCTTCTGTCTGTTTTGCCGACATAATATGCTGTACAGCAAGAACAGAAGGCTATATAAACGATCGATTTGGTATTACAAGTGATCTTATGAAAAATGTCAAATTTCCTATCTCTAATAGAGAATGTACTACCATTCTTGATGTGGTGGCAATAAGAACAGAAACCACATGCATAACAACCCTTGTTTCTGTTCTGCATATCAAAACCTGGGTGCTTCTGCAAGAGTTCCTTAAGATTAGGACCCCTTTTGTATACAATTCGGGGTTTTGTTCCTAATTTCTCAACCATAGATGGGGTACTAGAAATGAAAAACCAGTTTTTATTCATGATTTCCTGTATAGAACTAGAACTGATGTTGAAAGTAGTAATAAAACTGCATGGGTATTGTAATGGACAAGCCTCGACAACCGAATTGGCTGTCATTTGCCTAGATGTAGAAGGTTGAGCTTCAGACTGAGTCAGAGAGTCAACATCAAAGTTACATGAACTAGTAAGAATGGGATTAAAAAAAACATTTATTTTCTTGCGTACCACTTCATGAATCAAATCGTCTATTAGTTGGGTGGGATATCCACGGTTCAAAAATAAGTTTTTAAGAAATGTACATTCACCTAAGAAATCTGAGTGGTCCGTACTCATTCGAACTGCCCTCACTAACTGTCCCTTAACTATGGCTCTTTTGACCTTGTAAGGGTGTGCACTGGAGAAGTGCAGGAAGGAGTTTACATAAGTTTTCTTCCTAAAAATAGTGGATTTTAGTCTACTAGAAGTAGGGTCCCTAGTCAACCTGACATCAAGATAGTCGATGACATCCATGGCAAAATTATGGGTGAAATTAAGGAAAGTGGTGGTCTGATTGAGGAAGTGGACGAACTCCATAGCCCGGTCAGATTTGCTCTTGAAAAGGATAAACATGTCGTCAAGAAACCGTGTATAAAACACGAGCTCATTCCTCCACTCATTGTTGTTTAGGATGAAATGTTTCTCCCAATAAGCCATAAATAGGTTGGCTACGGAAGCCCCACATGGGGAACCCATCGCCACACCTTGTTTTTGGATATACAAATCCTTTTCAAAGAGGAAAAAATTGGAAGATAGAACAATGTCAAGAAGTTCCGTAATGTTCATGATGTCATTTTTGGGGGCACCTAAGTCAGTCAGAAATAAATCAATCCATTCCACTGCCTCCTGGTGCGGTATGGAAGTATACAGATCCACGACATCAATTGTAAGGAAATTGATGCTCTCATCTATATTGATCTCATTCAGTTTAGCCAAAAAGGACCAGGAGTCCTTGCAAATACTTGGAATACATTCCAAGTAAGAGGAAAGCAGTGAATCGATGAATTTAGAGCAAGGGTAAGACTGTGAGGCTCTCCCATCAATCAAAGCACGCATCGGTGGGTCGTTAAGGTTTTTGTGCACCTTAGGGATGCCGAACATTGTCGGCACCCTGGGCTGCAAAATGTCTATGTAGTCAAAGGTAATCTTAATCACAAGGAAAGCTCCCTGGACAAGCTGCACAACTTCTCCTTCTACAGTGAAAACACCACAGACTTTTCACATTTCACTGACCTCTATAGTTACAATAAGGTGGAATTTGGGGACTCATCATCTATAAGGACAGAAATGAGGAGAAGCTCAAGAACGACCACAGAGAAAACATTCACAAGTGAATCTACTTCTACACATTATCAGCATGCACCACAAAATCACTAAGGAAAATGTCATCAAATCACAGGGAATGAAAACAGCCAGAGTCTGTGGTGACATGGAATGATAGGATCCAACCTAGATCAACTGCAGCAATGATCCAACTCTGCTGAACCCCACTAGAAGGAAACCATCATGAGCCACACCACCAAATATCAATGAAGAAAATGTCAGATATAAAAGTAGTATGATCATAACTTACTATATGGATTCACATGCAATAAAAAACAAAATGGTCAAAAACTGGAGCATCGTAAGGGGAGCCAATCTATTTGCCAGGTTCTGGACCTTCAACCATCCTTCATTTGTCGAAAAGGAAGAAATGTTAGAAGTTAGGTAGAAAAATAAAAATAAATTACAGCATCCGCAGGAATACAGGTAGGAAGGAACCTTTCCCTGCACCCTCTGCCCCAATGTTGCAGATGCTGTGCATTTTTTTTAACATCCTTACTGTCTTATTTATTTATTTATTTTACATTTGTTGACCGGGTTAGTCTGGCTGGGCAGATGCCCTTTTTCAGCAGTGACCCAGGGAGAAAAGCTCCATTTGAGTACAAATATAGCAGGCTAGTATACAGGTTACACATCAAATTCTAACAATAGAGTAAGCAGAAAACTATTTACAAAATTTGCATTACAATCAAGATTAAACAGTAGTTTTGTAGTAAGGCTTTACATAGCATAGTAAAGAAGTAAACTGTGGAGATGAGTGGAGATAATACAGAGGGGGGTTAGGAATCAAGTATAGGAGAGAGAGAGGTTGGAAGTAAGAAGCAGAGGGAAGAAGGGGTTAGAGGAGGGGGCTAGACATAAATAGGGATGTTAAATAGGAAAGTTAGATTTAAGATGAGACTGGAGGTTGAGGATAGAAAAACTTGTGGAACTACAGGAGAATGGGGTGAGTAATGAATAATAGTATGAAGGATAGAAGAGAGAGAAAGAGGGGTAGAATGGATATTTTACAGTGGCTGACTACAGTGGCAGTACCAATGATTTCTGAGGTTTTCCTTTAAAGCTGCTTTGAATAATTTTGAGCTGGTAAGGGACCTTATCTCTTGAGGCAGTTTATTCCAGGACATGGATGGGTGGTAGCTATAAAGTTTACATCCGGTTTTAGTTTTGGGTTTGTAGATTTGTAGTAAGTTTTGGTTAGAGCTTCTTACTTGTCTGGAGGGAGAGTAGTAGGAGATAAGTGGTGCAAGCGTTGGACAATATGAAGGCAAGTAAAGGACAGAGTAAATAATGGAGAACTGTGAGAGTAAAAGTTGGTGAGGTAGTTCTAACCAGTTCATTAGTTTTAGTGAGATGCAGTGATGGAATTTATAGTTTTGATGTGCTGCAAAGTGAGCGATTTTATTGTAGGTGGTTTCAAGCTTGGTGAGAAGGGTAGAGTCAAGATTAGTAAGGATCTGGGAGCCATACATAAGACTGGGTAGGAGGTATGATTGGGAGAGTGTAATCTTGGCATCAGAGAAAAGGAATTTTTTAGATCTGTAGAGGAGTCCGAGTTTTTGATGGGTCTTTTTGATACAGTTATTGATATGTATGTCAAACTTCAATTGATGATTTATGGTGATTCCTAAGAATTTGGTGCTAGGTTCTACTTGTATGGGGATGTTGTTAAGAGATAGAATAGTGAAAGTAGATTTGATATAGAACAGATTTTTAGAAAGGAATAGTAGCGGTTTGTTTTTTGTTTGGATTGAGTATGAGTTGATTGTCAGTGAGCCATGTTTCAACTGAGTTAAAGGCAATTTGGGTGGCTGAATGGAGTTCAGAGAGGGAGCTGGCTATAGTAGTAATGGTTGAGTCATCAGCGTACTGAACTAGAGAAGTCTGAGGGAAGGAAGAGTAAAGATTGTTAGTGAAAATATTAAAGAGTAAAGGCCCTAAAATACAGTCTTGAGGAACACCCATTCTGACTGGTAGAGGTGGGGAGAGTACGGTCTTTCATTTTACAGATTGGGTTCGATTGGAGATGTAGCTAGAAAACCATGAAACAGCTTCAGGGGAGATGTTTAGTTCTTGTACTTTGTTTAAAAGGAGAGGATGAAAGGCAGTATCAAATGCCTTGGCTATATCCAGAAATAGGCATGAAACTAGCTTGTGGTCATCCCTGGCAAGAGAGACTGCATGGAGAAAGGATAAGACTGCCGTGGTAGTGCTATGTCTGGGTCTGAAGCCATGTTGAGTAGGAGTTAGAAGGTTATGTTTGATAAGACATTGCATGACTTGTTTGTGAACACACTTTTCAAGGACTTTGGAAAGAGGGGACAAGATAGCAATGGGACAGAAGTTTGAGATATCTGAGGAGTTGCCACCTTTGTGTACTGGAAGGGTGTGCAACTGCTTCCATATAGTTGGGACTTTTCATTCTGTGATTGAGCAATTAATTAGAATAAAAATGGTTAGGACAACAGACTCCGATGATATTTGGAGAAAGTTAGGAGGAATTTTATCTGTAGATGCAGAGCAGGGTTTTAAGTTGGATAGTAGAGTCTTGATAAAGGAAGTTGGCACTGGTTTGAGGGAGAAGGTGTTAGAGAGGGATGTGGTGGAAGGAGGACTTATGACAGGAGGGTATGGAGTTGACTGTGCGTTATACTTTAATAGATTGGATATGGAGTCAATACAGTAGGAGTTAAATAAGGAAGCAATTTCTTTGGGAGTTTTGTCTGGGGATGGGTTTGGGGAAGAAGGATTGCCTGGGTGGAGTATCTGGTTAATGGAGTGCCAGAATTTTTTTGAGTTAGATTTTAGTGCAGTAGGGGGTTATAGTAAAAGTCCTTTTTATCTTTGTTTATGTATTTCTTTGTTAAGTTCCTAGCTTCTCTGTATTTTTCAGATCATTAGGAAGTCTAATCACTTAAGACATAGGCAAATGTACATTTACATAAAAGAAAAAAAATCATGTTAACATGTTCAGTTATCAACATCATACATCACATATATTATTTTGTACATTTGTCAATGCAGCATTATATACAATGATCAATTCCTGCTTTCCCTTAAACTCCCTTAAACCTCACTTCTCCTCCAAAACATTATTCTGCATGTATTGTTCCCACAATTTCTACCTTTTTTATGTAAATTGCTCCTACCCTTTTATAAAGATCTCACTTCCAGTTCCTTTATCTCTTGACAATATTCACTACTTCAAATACAGTATTTTTAGACCTTGATTTCAATTTTCTAGTAATTGCTTTTTTTGGCAGCCACCAGAATTAAACTTAACAAGGTCTTACTATGTCTAGACAATTCAGATCTTGTACTCATGCTCAAAAATAATTTCCTTAGTTACACCCATTTGCTCTCCCAAAGTTTCTGACAGTGTACTCTGTAGGGAATTTTTCAAATCTGCCAACAAATTACACTCCCAGTTACCTCTTTCTTCCCCGTCACACCTCCAACATTTGCCATCTACCGGTGGTAAAATTATTTACAGTCTACTTGAGTTATAAAAACATCTATGCAAACACTCTCAAAGAAAAAATCCTAAATCTTCTAGCCTCCATTGTAATTTACATGAATATTTATATGAAAAATATAAAGTATGTGTAACTTAGATCTGACTAAGCTCTGACAAGGGTGAAAGTGCTTGTCTCTTGTTTTACTGTAATAAACTGTGGTTTAAACAGCTCAAATAATTTTTTTCTTATACAAAGCAGTGATCTTTGACAGGGATGCTACAAAAGAAGTTATGACAAGAGTATATTTGAGTGGCAATATAGTTCCTGTACAATAGCTTTCCCTCTTTGGTATTATGTGTGTGTGTGTGTGTGTGTGTGTGTGTGTGTGTGTGTGTGTGTGTGTGTGTGTGTGTGTGTGTGTGTGTGTGTGTGTGTGTGTGTGTGTGTGTGTGTGTGTGTGTGTGTGTGTGTGTGTATATATATATATATATATATATATATATATATATATGTATTCGTATCACTTCACTGAAAGAACATTTCACTGACACCCATTTCACCGAGACCAAATCACCTAAAGTTCATTTTACCTAAAACTCATTTCACTGACAAGTAGCACTCTACGGCAAGTCAAATGTATATGTCCTTTTCCCCACCGTAGTGAGATCCTGGTGTTAATATATATAGTTAGGGGGCACAGCCCCCCCACATTAGGAAGGGGTAAGGTGGCGTAGCCCCCCACCTAGTTGGGTTTTACCAAATAATGTAAAACAAAATCAGACAACAGAAAACCACATTAAGTGGGGGGCCTACACCGCCCACACCCCCCTTTGTGGAGAGCTGTGCCCCCCATACACCCTTAACTATATATAATAACACCAGTATTGCACTACAGTGGGGAAAAGGACATATACCTTTGACTTGCCTTAGAGTACTACTTGTCAGTGAAATGAGTTTTAGGTGAAATGAACTTTCAGTGAAATGAACTTTAGGTTATTTGGTCTCACTGAAATGGTCTTTCAGTGAAGTGATACGAATTCATATATATATATATATATATATACACACACACACACACACACACATATATATATATATATATATATATATATATATATCTATATAGCAAGAACAGCTGGCAAAATATTGGGAAAGTGATTAACATAAAATTTGCATACAGAATCATGTAACCACATCTACTCCAATGGAATTGTGGGACACAAACATTAAGACTGAAGGCACTAAATAATAAGTAATGGCAGACAGACATTTGAATTTCAGTCTTCATATTCCTCAGAAAATACATAATAATGCAAAATCTATTATTCTAGCAACTAACTGAGTTTACAGGCGCAGTATTTAAAATATGTCGTCACCACAGCACTATACAATTCAAAGTTTTTTTTTTGCTGAACTACTAAAAAGTTTTGCAAAACTGGACCCCCCTTCTGGATCATGTTAAATACAGTCTAATTAAAAATGCCTTTAAAACAAACAAGTAAAACAATGAAAATATTTTACTTAATCTGAAATTAAATTGAAAATGTAATTTATGTTGTGTCATTTATGGAATGAATACAAACATATTTAACTTCTTAGCTTTGGCAGCACCTTTGAGAAAAGCATTAAATGTAAAGTATAAATTACTCTGTGCAATAAAAGTAAAATAACAAAACAGCATACCCCATATGCAGCATAGATGTCCTTACTAATAAGACTGAATAAGAAACTGCTGAAAACATGATATATGCCAACAAAGATCAGCAAACTTTGCCTACCAAGTACTTTTATTAAAATATGCATTTTATTCAGTAAATAAATTTTTCCCATTTGCAAATCTACATTACCCAAGGACATGGCTAAATGGAAAAGAAAACATTTCATCAACAAAAAGTGTTACAAATGCATAATGTAAACAAAATGAAACAATGCAGTCTTAGACCTATTCACAACTACCTTTGTTACTCTGATTCATAATTTTGTACCTTTACAAAACAATATCACTCCTAGAAATATGCAATGTACACATGCGTGCAGAAACCAAATGAAAGAAATCCTTCATCTAAACCAAACAGGCATAAAATTCCCATAAGCAGCTAAAACACAATGCACTTATCTGTCAAGCACGTTAAACAAGACTGACTGCTTGTTGTATACACAACTGATACTTTGTTGTAACAACAGGTGTACGTTCCACTATTTTCTCAGTGTGCAAGAAGCACCCAGTCCCTGTCTCATTTCGTCTAGTCCAGTTTACTGCACATTAAACTTTCTTTGCTGTAGGGGTATGTCAGATACTACCCAGACATTTCATGAAACATGTCTTTCTGAAGAAGTCTTGATAATAAATAAGACGAAAGCGCTAAAGTTCTACAAGAGTTGTTGGTGTGATTTACTATTTTATGAATGCTTTTATTGTCACGAAGTTCATTTCTTAGTTAAAATTTCTTCTCTTTGTTCAATTTTTTTTGAGTGCGGTTAATTTTATATATATATATATATATATCTATATATATAAATAGTCCACATGCAGGTCAAGAAAACATATATATGGGTCTAGGACTCTTGCACAAACGCACTTTTTACCGAATCGCGAATGGGTGGGCATACTTAAGCGAAAATGCCTGTTGTGCCGGTTGTACTACGGTGAGGATAAGGGAAAATTCCGTTTTCCCTGCTGTAGTGCAATCTCAGATTGAGAATATTAAAGCAGAGGGGTGTGGGGGCCGCAGCCCCCCTGCGTAAAAGTAGATTTAATGTTTTCATTTTTTTTAACATACTTTAGCGAAAGCCCTTTTTCGGTGAAAGCACTTTAGTTAAAGTGTGTTCGGTGATGGTGTATTTGGATTGTTGAACTTTCGTTCAACAGTCCTAGAGCTATATAAATATATATATATATATATATATATATATATATATATATATATAAATATATATATATATATATATATATATATATATATATATATATATATATATATATATATATATACACACACACACAAATATATATATACATACACACACACACACACACACACACACACACACACACACATATATACATATATATATATATATATATATATATATATATATATATAAAAAACACACTTGCAGCCACCAGAAGTAAATTTTAATTAGAGCTTTTGACCACTTCATTCCAAACATGAACTTAAAACGATATTACGTTTTACTTCTGATGACTGCAAGTGTATTTCTTAATTTGTATTTCAATCTTGTTGACAGATTTATTTGGTTAAAAAAAAATAAATAAGTAAATAAATAAATAAATATATATATATATATATATATATATATATATATATATATATATATATATACACATATATATATATATATATATATATATATATATATACACACACACACACACACACACACACACACACACACACACACAAACACACACACACACATACGTGTTTGTGTGTGTGTGTGTGTACATATTTATTTATTTATTTCAGTTTGATTACTGGGGAGGTCCACTGGGCTTGGGGGCCCGTTTTTAGTGGAGGCCCAGGGAGAAAAGCTCCATGTGTTTAGTTACATACAGTTACATACAATTTATAAAAGAAATTACATAAAAATTTGAATAAAAAGTAACAATAAAAGTTTCATAGACTATTGTATTACAAATAACAGTAATCAGAGACTGAGAAGTAAAAGAAAAAAATCCCAAATATTCAAGGGGAAAAATCCTGGTGTAGGCAAGAAATCAGGAAGTATTAATTAAGAATATAAGCTGAGTATATTAAAGAGGTTAGGTAGGTAGGTGAGGTTAGCCAGGAGAGAAGTGGGAGGATAGCTTCAGAGGTAAAGGCTGAGGAGTGCAATTGCATTTCCTGTTTTGGTAGAGGTAGGAATGAAGCTGTTTTTTGAAGATGTTTGGGTTGGTATAGGTCCTAACTGAGGAGGGCAGAGCATTCCATTTTTTGGCTAGGGTAAAGGATAAGAGCAGTTGGCCTGTGGGGCATTTAGGTTTTCGAACTGTGATTAGGTTTTGGTGAGAGGATCTAAGTGATCTAAGGGGGGTATAAGGCTGTAGAATATTAGAAAGAGCAGAGCAGTTTGAGGGGTGGAAGAATAATTTGTGGGCTGTTGAAATTTGGAGAAAGTCAAGGTGATTGGGGAGTTCCAGCCAGTTTAAGGAGTGGAGGGAGGTGCAATGATGAGAGGAGGATTTGGCATTTGTGGCAAATCTAGAGATTTTGTTGTAGCATTGTTCCAATTTGGAGGTAAGTGTAGAAGATAAATTAGTGAGGAGGGGAGCGCCGTACAGGAGGGAGGGAAGAAGGAAAGTAGAGGCAAGCATAAGTCTGGTGTGAGGAGAGAGGAAGTGGTTGTTTCTATACAGTAGTCCAAGTTTTATGTGAGTTTTTTTTATGTTTAGTTGGATATGGTCATTAAATTTTAGTTGGTCATCAATTATAACGCCGAGAAGCTTGGTGGAGGAGACAATCTCAATGGTGGAGGTGTTGTGACAGGTAATTAAAAATGAGTTCTTATCTAGAGAGGCTGATTTAGATGGGGTAAAAAGGAGGATCTTAGTTTTGTTTGCATTTAGGGCAAGATGATTTTGGAGCATCCAGTTTTCTGTGGTAGAAAAGGCAATCTGTGTTTGGGTCTTTAGTTCTGCTAGATTTGGGGCACAACAGATTAAAGTGGAATGATCGGCATATTGCACAACTTTGGCGTTGGGAATAGCTTTATGGAAGTCATTAATAAAGATGTTAAATAGTAATGGGCCTAGAATGGAACCTTGTGGCACACCAGTAGGGGTAGGAAGGAAAGAAGAGGTAGCTTGGCCCCATTTCACAGCTTGGGACCTGTTTGAAAGGTAGCTAAGAACCAAGAGAGAGTTTTTTGGCAGATGTTGAGATTAGAGAGGTGGTTTAGAAGGAGTGAATGAGAGATGGTATCAAAGGCTTTGGATAAATCTAGAAGAACAGAGGAGACTAAGTTACCGGAGTCACGTGCTGAGTTGACAGAGTGTAAGAAGGAGAGAAGGGCAGTGGTAGTACTATGTCCAGGGCGGAAACCGTGTTGGGTAGGGGAGAGAAGTTGGTGTTTGGTAAGGAATGGCAAGAGTTGCATGTGGATACATTTTTCAAGAATTTTGGATATAGGGGAGAGGATGGCTATGGGACGGAAGTTGGAGACAGAGAATGTTTTGCCACCCTTGTGGAGAGGCAGAATCAAGGCAGAGCACCATAGTTTGGGTACATAGCATTCAAGTAAAAACCTATTTATTAGGATGCTGACGGGTATGGCAATAGAGTCAGAAGAAATTTTTAGGAAGGAAGATGGAATGTTATCAGGGGCATTTGAACAAGGCTTTAGTTTTTGGAGAAGTTTCTTTATAAGGTTGGTGGATACAGGTTTGAGTTCAAAGGAGGGGGCAAGGGATGCAGGGACTGAAGATTGAGCAGGGAGGGTGGGAGGGTTATTGTTGGAGAAAGTTTTGGTTAGATCAGCGATAGAAGAGGTAAAGAATGAATTGAAAAGGGAGGCTACTTCGAGGTCTGATTTGCTGGTATCAGGGGAGGGGTTGCTTTTTGCACCTGGTCTAAGGAGAGAATTGATAGAATTCCAGAATTGTTTAGGATTTCTTGCATTGTTTTCTTGTAGTTGGATATAGTAGGACTTTTTATCCCTAATGACTTGCTTTTTGGCTAAGTTTCTCAACTGCTTATATTTGAGGAAGGTTTGTGGATCCTTATGTTTAAGGTGGGCTTTCCAGGTTTTATCTCTTTGAAGAATTATCTTTTTAGTGTCTTTAGAGAGCCAGGGGGAGTTAATAGTTTTGATTCTTTTTGTTCTAATAGGGGCTTGGGAGTTAAGGACAGTTAAAAATGTAGAATTGAAGTAGTCAACGGCTTCATCTAGTGGTAGTGTTTTTAGGAGGTTCCAGTTGGATAGTTTAAGAGAGTTAGAGAAGGAAGTAGGGTTAAAGTTAGATAGGTTACGAGTATGAATGTAGTGGTGAGAGTGTGGGGAGGAGGGAGTAGCACGAATGGCGAAGGCAGGAAATGGTCTCCTAGTGGGTCAGGGGTGACGCCTGATTTTGTAATTTTATTTGGGTGAGATACTAGGATCCAGTCAAGTATTGTGCCAGGGGGATTAGATTTGTTGGGTCGAGTGAAGGAATTAGTAAGTTGAGTGAACTTGAATAGGTTGATGGCTATAGTGGGATTGGCGCTATTGATTTTTCCCCAGTCAATATTTACATCACCCATAATGAAGGTTTCCAGGTTAATATTGGAGGAGGTCCAGGAGAGGATGTCTTCAAGAGTACTGATATTGTTACCAGGGGGAATATAGAGGCAAATGATGCAGATGCTTTTATGGTTGTTTATTTTTAGTAAACCAATCACAATTTCAGAGTTGTTAAAGAGGGGATGGGGTTAGGGTAGGGAGTAATGGACAGGAGGTTGGAGTAAAGTAGAGCAACGCCACCACCTCTTTTGTTTGGCCGGTCTGACCGGAGACAATGAAATCCTGGAGGAAGGAACTCTGAGTCAGAAATATCAGGTTTTAGCCATGTTTCAGTGATAGCAGCAATGTCAGGAGAGTTATGACTGAGCCAGGCATGGAAGAGAGTTAATTTATTTTTTAGGCTTTGGGCATTAATAGTAATGCATTTGAGGTTTTTGTTAGGGTGTATGTTGCTAGAGTGTGGGAGAATAGAGGGAGAGAAATTAGGGTCTGGGCTGGGGTGAATGTCACCAGCTAGATAAAGGTAGGGGAGGTGGGGGTGTTGTTTTCTGATTTGTAATTAGTTGGAGGAGGGCGGAAAGGCTTTGGTTTAGGTTTGGAGTTATTATTTATGGTAGGGAAATGTTTTACTTTTGATAGAAGGGAGGGGTGGGAGGGAAATAAAGAAGCAGAGGTATTATGGTAGTGGGACGATAGGAGGTTTTGGGGAGAAGAAGGAGGAGAGGGTATATGGAAATTGGTATAGTTGGTTATTTGGTAAAGGTATAATAGAAGTATGGTACAGGATGAGAGCAGGAGGAGTTTGGTAGGAAGGGTGGGCATGATAATTAGAATTTGGTAGGAGGTGATAGAAACAGAAAGTTGAAGAGATGAAAGGCGTGGGTGGGGAGTGGTTTAGAGAGGAATGTGTATGGGGGAGGGAGGGGAGGGGCAGGTGTATCAGGATTGGTTGGTGAAGAGGGAGGGGTAATTTAACAGGATAGGCTGGAATAGTGGGAGTGACTGGAAGGTGAAGAATAAGTGTAGGAGTACTGGGGGCGGGTGGGAATTGGGGGCAGGGTAGGGGAGCAGAGTGAGCCCGCAGGGCGAACGGAGCGGGAAGAGCCAAGAGCCAAGGAGACAGAAAGGCCTGAGTAAACAATCATTAACCCCAAGGCTGAAAGTAGAGAGCTGTAGCAGGGGCGCAGGTAAGTGGTTGTAAACTTGTTTTATAGAGGAGAGTATTAGAGTATGACTAGGGGCTTTGTGTGGTTCAAGGGGAGCACACTAGTAGTAAGTATATGAGAGAGTGCAGGATCCTTAAAGGAGGGCAGCGACACTGTTAGGCAGGGAAAGTTGTGAAGCAGGGAGAAGGAGTATTACTATTCTGTATGTATGGAGTATGCTGCCATCTAGTGGAAAAAGGAGGGAGGTGCACTTCGAGGAAAGATGTTCCCCGGAGAAGATTATGTTTGGAGAGATTAGAAAGAGGCAATTTGGGAAGAAGACTGAAAGGCCAAGGAGGAGGGGGGGGCAGTGCAGAGACCAGTGTTAGGCTGCCTTTACACGCACTGAGGTAGAATGCTGCTCAAGGTAAGGTAGTGCTTAGAAAATAAATAAAAAGCAAGGAAATACATACACCGAGTCTCCTTAGCAAAAGAAAAAGGGTCCCAAAAATTATTAAAGCTCAAGTGGAATGTTCACTGTCTTCTTCTCTTGGGAGAGATCTCCTGTCTGTTCAGTGAAAAAGTGGGGGAGGGCACTCTTGGGAGCAAACCGAGTCTCCTTAGCAAGGAAAAAAGGGTCCCAAAAATTATTAAAGCTCAAGTGGAATGTTCATTGTCTTCTTCTCTTGGGAGAGCTCTCCTGTCTGTTCCGTGAAAAAGTGGGGGAGGGCACTCTTGGGAGCAAACCGAGTCTCCTTAGCAAGGGAAAAAGGGTCCCAAAAATTATTAAAGCTCAAGTGGAATGTTCACTATCTTCTTCTCTTGGGAGAGATCTCCTGTCTGTTCAGTGAAAAAGTGGGGGAGGGCACTCTTGGGAGCAAACCGAGTCTCCTTAGCAAGGGAAAAAGGGTCCCAAAAATTATTAAAGCTCAAGTGGAATGTTCACTGTCTTCTTCTCTTGGGAGAGATCTCCTGTCTGTTCAGTGAAAAAGTGGGGGAGGGCACTCTTGGGAGCAACAAGAAGTGAGAGCAGCAGCCTTGACACAGCGCAGACAGTGCACTGAGGAGGGGAGGAGGACGTGTGTGGTCCGGAAATTAAATATATATATATATATATATATATATATATATATATATATATATATATATATATACACACACACACACACACACACACTATATATATATATACATATATATATATATATATATATATATATATATATGTGTGTGTGTGTGTGTGTGTGTATATGTGTGTGTGTGTGTGTGTGTGTGTGTGTGTGTGTGTGTGTGTGTGTGTGTGTGTGTGTGTGTGTGTGTGTATATATATATATATATATATATATATATATATATATATAAAACACACACACACACACACACACACACACACACACACACACACACACACACACACACACACACACACACTCACACACACACACACAAACACACCAGTGGGCAGATGAGGCAATGTATACAGCATCACAATAAAGGAACTGAGATTTTGCAACTTGGATCGAGGCTTCCAGAGTCTTTCTTTCTGATTTGAGCATATACTGTTTTCTAACATAAACACACTTGGGTAATTTTCTGTTGACCACTGAAACAACCTGAACATTACAGCCAAGGGTTAGAAATATTTCCACCTTATGGTGGTATTGGATTTCTTATCTCAGAAACCCAGGCTACACGGGTGTGCTCCTTCACAATACAAGTGATAAGAAAGAAAAAAGAAGTTATGCACTTACCATAACATTCCATGTATGTTGTCCATATCGTCCTTTATTCTCACTGATGGGTCGAATCCGATCCCTCAGATCAGTCTCAGCATTTACATAAGCTCAATGTCCTCAGCCAAGCTCGTGGGCATTTTTCACTACCCACAATTCAACTGTTCTACAACTTCAGATCTTGTTTGCCCTCTAGCAGTGACTAGAAATATATATTACCAAGAATATGCAACAAACACATTACCCAAGATATACCCCAGAGGCTGTAGAGTCCTACAAAAAAATCCAATTAGAGCTACTCGGTCTACCAGGAGGGGGAATGGTGGGTGAGTTGTGAGAATAAAGGACGAGGTGGACAACACACATGGAACGTTATAGTAAGTACATAACTTCTTTATGCGTTGTTGTCAATCTCTTCTTTATTCTCACTGATCGGACCGCGTCCCTAGCTATGTAACTCCTGGGTGGCTCATGGGAGAGTATTCCTCAGAACCATAGAACCAAAGGATGCTCTAGTCCTAGAGGCCAATTCCAACTTGTAATGAGTGATAAAAGTATATGGTTTAGCCCATGTAGCTGCAGCATAGATGCTATCTAGGGCTAATCTGGCTTGCAAAGCCACTGAAGTGGCTACTGACCTGGTAGAAATAGCTTTGATAGGATTTGGAATAGTCTTGTGATTAGAACTGTATATAAAATATATATACATTGTGATAGTCAATTGGATAGTGTTACCTTAGAAACTGGTTGTCCTTTTCTAATGTCTGAATATGAGATAAAGAGATTTTCTGAATTGTGATGTCCTGTGCAAATAGAAACGCAATTGTCTATAGACATCTAAAAGGTAGAGAGTGTATTTTCCTTTGTTTTGAAAGTCTGGAAAAAACACTGCAATTCAACAGACTGGTTGAGGTTAGCTTCCAAAACCACTTTAGGTAAAAAGGAAGGGGTTTGTTCTCAGAGAAACTCTATCTTTATGAAAAATTATGTACAGATGCTTAGAGGATAGGGCCTGTAATTCAGAAACTCTTCTTGGTGAAGTTATAGCTACTAAAATAAGCGTCTTCCATGATAAGTATTTCAATTCACATGTAGCAGAAGGTTTGAAAGGTGGGGAAACCAGTTTTGACAATGTAAAATTTAAATCCCAAGGTGGAATGGAGCTTCTGCATAGAGGGCGAATTAAAGAAATCCCTTTGAGGAATACCTTACAAAGTCTGTTTGAAATTATGGTGGTACCATTGTCTCCTATGTGAAAATTAGAGATGGCTGCTAAATGAACCCTAATAGTAGCTGCAACAGCTCCCTCAATAAATAATGTGACTAAAAATTCCAGAACAGACTGTAAAGGTGCCATGAAAGGATCTATGTGATTAACATTAGACCAGGCCACGAATCTTTGCCATTTACTCTTGTACAGCTTCCGAGTAGAGTTCTTGTGGGAATAAAGCAAAATGTGTTTTACTGGAAAAGAAAGCAGAGGAAACCTGGCTATCATGGGAAGTGGAGCAGCTAATCTGTCAGTTTGAGATTGTGTTGGTTGGGATGACTTACTCCTGATGGATGTGTCAGTAGATTCGGAACTGGGTCCAGGATCCATGGTCCCTTATGTACATGAGGCTGGATAAAGGGGAACCATATCTGTTGAGGCTAATGGGGGTCAATTAGGATTACTGTGGTCTCCAACAAGCTTGCCTTCTCAACGAATTTGGGAATCAGAGGTATTGGTGGGAAATCATAAAGAAGTCGCGGGGGTCAATCATGAACAAGTGCATCCCTTGGTGACTCCCCCTTTGAGGGGATGAGGGCAAAGTAGTTGCTGCATTTGGCATTGATGGGTGATGCAAAGAGATCACAGCAAGACTGGCCCCATTTCAGGAAGATCTCTTCCGCTGCTGTCTGACTGAGAGACCATTCTTGTGGACAAAGAATGCCTCTCCTCAGTTTGTCTGGAATCATGTTGGATTTTCCAGGCTATGAGAAAGCGGTTGGAGGCCTCTGCCCATTGCCAGATCCTTAGGGCTTCTCAACATAAAGGGTAAGATCTGGTTCCCACCTGTTTGTTTATATACCAGACCACAACATGTTGTCTGATTGAATTGCTATTCCACCTAGAGGAAGAGAGTGCTGGAATGCTAGGAGGATCACTCTCATCTCTAGAAAATGTATGTGCAAATGGGCCTCGTGTTCTTGCCAAGTGCCTTGGACTATGTTCCCCAGGTAATGCCCCCCCACCCTATCAGGGACGCATCTGTGGTCACTGGAGCTTGGGGCTGACAGGGGAGAAAGGGACGGCCTTGAGGGATTAGGGGAGAGTTGAGTCACCATTGCAGGTCTCTTTTGCAAGAGTTGGTTAGAATGATCTTGTGCGATACTGGAAGGTCCTGAAAGTACCACTAAAGTAGCCACTGGAGGATTCTCATATGTTGTCAAGCTAGTGAAGCAGCCATTTTGCATAGAACATGTAGGACTAGTCTGGCCGAGCCTTTTTCTTGGTGATCAGCATCATTACATAACACCGAAGATTGTGTACTCTTTCTTGGGAAAGCTTTGCTGACATGATTATTGTGTTTATCTGAGCTCCTATGAAAACCATAAAGTGACATGGGTCCTATGGGATTGGGAAAAATATGTACAGGAGGCTATTAGCCAATTATCAGATGCACAGTTTTATCACAAGACGGTACAAGACCCTACTTTACATTTTAAGAATGAGATAAGATTCTTTTTTTGTCATTAGCCTTTGAAGACGGCATTGTTACTAAGAGCATAGTACATCGTTTGTCTGTTGTCGATCCTCAGCCACAACAGTTTTACATGCTTGGAAACAATACTAAATACTCGGTGACTGAATGTAAAATGAAAGTGACCACACAGCCAAATATAAATTTTAGCGCTTTCTTCCACTCTTTATTTATCGTGAACTTCCTCAGAAAAACCAGGAAGCCTCCCAAACTCCTGGTTTTATACTTACAAACAGGAAATGATGTTACTTTGCTTATACAATTAATAATCAGCATTCTAATGTGTATTCAATTAAATACATATCAAAGGAAATATCATAATATATTGTAAAAAACATTTCTGTATAAAAAATATATACCATATTAACTTAGACATTGTTCTACAAATTTAAAAATATTTAAACACTATCTAGTATACGAACATGAACTGCAGTAATGTTACATAAAATCATTGGTGGGAATGAATTGAAAAGAACTAAACTGGATGCAAATGTATGCATGATTGTGTGCTTGGATGTCTCCATTTCTCTCTACATTCCCCCCACCACACACACACACACACACACACACACACACACACACACACACACACACACACACACACACACACACACACACACACACAAATGTTTCCACACTCACACAAACACACCCCTTATATGTGTGTGCATTAAGATAAAATGTACCTACAGACATTCAAACCACTAGCATAATGTCCGTACAAGAATCATGATGTTTGAACACACAGGAGATTCCAAAATGACGTGTGCACATTTGTATATACTTGTACATATATACACATATATACATATATGAAAATATATATACACATATATACACGTACTCACACACACACACAAAAGAACGTGTGTGTGCATACATGTATAGTCCCATGAGTACACACATAAACACATGTTTATAAGGACCCATGTGCAAACATCCACTCCTCCATTAGTTTGGGCGTGTGAAATAATCACTCTATGATCTTCACCAAAATCTATATTGTCATTTCCACACTAAATGGGTCCAGAAGAATAGTAAAAGGATATATTTCTCTAATTACCTATGTAATAGGAAGCATTTGATGTTGATCGCTTCATTCAAACCTGGGGGTTCATCTGCACCTAAACACAACTGCCATAATGTCTCTTTTTGTTCTAATTTGTTATTCAGATCACCCAATAATAAACCTTTCTCAACATAGTCTAGGACGAAAAACTCGAACTTCTTGAAATCCAAACATGCCTGAGAATGTCTTGCCAAAGAATTGTTTTTATCTTTATTTTTAATGGCTAAAGTGTGTTCGTAAATCCTGCGTTTTAACATCCTTTTGGTTTTTCCTACATAATAATTGTCACATGTTGAACAAGTTGCAATATATACAACGTATTCACTGTGACAGTTGTAATACTTTTGTGCCCAAAATGTCCTATTTATGTGCTTAAACGTCACAAAAGAGGTGTTACTAATATATCGACACTGTCTACAATTTTGGCACGCAAAAGTTCATTTCTTTCTACTGATTTCCCTGGTAGGTACTGTGTTCATTCTATTATCTTGTTCTAAAATACTTTTTATATTGGTTACATTCTTATATGTGAAGTGTGGTTTTAAACCAACACATGACATAAGTTCTCTGTTCCCAAGAATTATTCTCCAGTTTTTTTCTATGATTTCTCTAGTATTCCACATTTCATTGGATATTGGGAGAGGAAAAGCAGTGTAAAATTCATTAGACATTTTACTTTTTTCTATGGTACCTATTGATATTTCTTCCATATTGACCAACTTATTGGTAGTCAAAATTGGTCCAGCTACACCATGTCGAAGCCTTTTTACTTCATTTTCTAACCTCTTTACCAAATGTTTTCTATATCCTCTCTCCAAAAATAGTTTTCTTAACAGTAATAATTCCTCAAAATAGATCTTATCTTCTGATGTTAATCTACTAAGCCTGATCATTTGGCCTTTGATAACATTTTTCTTCATGTGAGTTGGATGCAGGCTATCTTTGTGTAGGTATTGATTAGTAAAACAAGGCTTTCTATATATTTTACTGTGTAAAATGTTTTGTGTGGAATCCATATATAGGCAAATGTCCAAATAATTGATTGACCTGCCATAACCACTGTGTTTAAATATCAAAAAACCTGTAGTCTTATTTAAATCATGTACCATATTTTCAAACTCAGTTCTTTTCCCATCCCATACAAACACCAAATCATCTATGTACCTACCATAGAACTTTGCCTTGCTAAAATCAGGGTGCTTTTTAAGATATTCCTGCTCCCAATTTGACATGACAATATTGGCAAAAGCCGGGGCAACCCTGGCCCCCATTGCCACTCCAGATGTTTGCTTGTAAATACTATTATCAAACTTGAAAAAGTTATTATCTAGTACTATTTCCATTAAAGCACAAATGGTGTTAATTTTTGGACTTCCCAAAACTGTATTTTGTGTAAGGTAATTTCTTAGATATTCTATTCCCAGCACTTGATTTATACAGGTGTATAAACTCTTCACGTCAAGTGTCGCAAAATTTATATCTTTCAGCTCCAAATTTAATCGTCCCAGGCTCTCCAATAAGTGCCAGGAATCTCTGATATAATACTCAGCTTTTTGTGCTATTTGATTTAGAATGTTATCTAACCAAATCGAAATGTTTTCGGTTTTAGAGTATTTAGCTGACACTATGGGCCTAAAAGTTAAGTCTTCGTTGTTAGAATGTAATTTTGGAATACCAAAAAAATTACCTAACTTGGGTTGATCTGTCATCAAAAAATCATAATCCAAATTGTCTATTTCTTCTTGACACAACATATCGAACAGATAGATGTCTACTCTCCTGTAACTGTTCAAAACAAATTCCATACTGACTCTTCTATAATTATTAGTGTCATTAAGCAAAGACATAATGGATTCAACATAATCAGTTTTGTTCATTAGTACTAACTTTCCCCCCTTGTCTGCCTTCATAACTCTAACATCAGAGGTATGAGATAGGTGGAACAAAGCTTCACGTTCCAAGTTTGTTAAATTATCTTCCATCTCCCTACTATCCATATTTCTGAACTCTTTTTCACATGTTTTCTGAAATACTTGTAGTGTGTTTACTAAGGCCGGATTGAATGTACTGGGTCTCCTCAGTGTCCTATTCTGCTCCAAAGTATTTACAGCCACATCATTTAAAATATATTTCAAATTCAATTTGCGCATGAACAGTCTAAAGTCAACCAACAAATTACCCATCTTGATGTTATTGGAAGGAATAAAATTGAAGCCTTTTTTCAAAACATTAACACAGGCCTCTGTCAATACACAATCACTAAAATTTACAACGTTGATACAAAAATCATTGTCCCCTGGTGGTGAAATCACCACCTCTTTCTGCTTTTCCCTTTGGGCTTTGCTTTGTACTGAGTGGAATTGAACCACTTGGTAGTCCTCTTGGGTTGTGTTCTTTGTTGGTGAAAAGGAACACCCCTTTTGTTGTTGTTGGAATTCACAACTTCAGCAAAACTAGTAGAGGCAAAAGCTTCATTATTATCAAATACCTCACTATTACTTGTTGATTGTCTGTCAGTGTTTGTTGTTTGTTCTTGCCCACCCATCGGTGGATTGTTAGTAATCAAAGACTCCGGTGAGGATACCTGGTTGTTATTTGAAACGCTTTTTACTGACTCTTTACCCACAGTTTTTGTAAAAGTCATAGCGTCTCTGTTTGAATTACTGTTTGTATCCTTACCATCATTGTAAGAACAAATATAAGCTGCATTAGCTTCATAGGATGCTATATCTCTCTGCAATTTATTTTGTTTTCTTACAATAACAGTAGCACGAAGCCTATTTGTTTTGGCTTCAATGCTGTTATATAAAGATTTCAGTTGTGAAAAACAGCTATGTTGTTTAATATCCCCATCCAGAATCCTAATTTTCTCTGTTAAATGTCTCAATTCAACTTCATAATGCGCTACCAAAATGCGCATCATGGCAATACCAGTGTCATTATACAATTTGGTTAATGCCACACACAGTTCATCACCAGGACTTACACAGTTTGGATATTTAGCAGTCCTGAGGCCCTGTGGTACCAAACTTCGTGAGACACATTCATTTAAATATTGTATCTCCAGGCGTAACGTAGCATGCCTGGAAACCATTCTCTCTAAATCGAAAATCAACTTTTTACAGTTTTGCATTAAGTTGTTATTACTTACTGGTTGAATGGCCGTGGAAATCCGAACTTCTGAAAATGGATTTCCTTGTTCTTTTGTGATGAACCCCCAAACATTACCAGCATACTCCAACTGATCTGGAATGTCCTTAGTATCTCCGTTTACATTTGTAGTGATATTTGCATTTTTGTTCATATTAGGTGGCACTCTCGAACTGGAAACAATGCCTCCTATGATGTTCGTTGTATCCACAGCATGCTCGTCTTCAGTAGGAGCAGATTTCCTTTTTAAACAATTTAACACTATCTCCGTGATAGTTTGAACTAAATCCTGCTCAGGCCTGTTGAGCTGTTTCCACTCTTCAGCTCCAACCGCTCTATCTGCGCCTGGCGTCAGATGAATAGATACGTCGAGTAACGAATCTTGGGAGGTAACTTCTGCGGTCATCCTTCACGGTTCCAATCAGCCACTTTGGAAACCACAAAACGAACTTTGAACAACTTCGGTCAAAACCGAAAGTAACTTGAAAACAATACTGAATACTCGGTGACTGAATGTAAAATGAAAGTGACCACACAGCCAAATATAAATTTTAGCGCTTTCTTCCACTCTTTATTTATCGTGAACTTCCTCAGAAAAACCAGGAAGCCTCCCAAACTCCTGGTTTTATACTTACAAACAGGAAATGATGTTACTTTGCTTATACAATTAATAATCAGCATTCTAATGTGTATTCAATTAAATACATATCAAAGGAAATATCATAATATATTGTAAAAAACATTTCTGTATAAAAAATATATACCATATTAACTTAGACATTGTTCTACAAATTTAAAAATATTTAAACACTATCTAGTATACAAACATGAACTGCAGTGATATTACATGAAATCATTGGTTGGAATGAATTAAAAAAAACTAAAATGGATGCAAATGTATGCATGATTGTGTGCTTGGATGTCTCCATTTCTCTCTACATTCCCCCCAGCACACACACACCCACACACACAAGAACACACACACACACACACACACACACACACACACACACACACACACATATTTCCACACTCACACAAACACACCCCTTGTATGTGTGTGCATTTAGATTAATTAGACTTTAGACTGTTCATGCGCAAATTGAATTTGAAATATATTTTAAATGATGTGGCTGTAAATACTTTGGAGCAGAATAGGACACTGAGGAGACCCAGTACATTCAATCCGGCCTTAGTAAACACACTACAAGTATTTCAGAAAACATGTGAAAAAGAGTTCAGAAATATGGATAGTAGGGAGATGGAAGATAATTTAACAAACTTGGAACGTGAAGCTTTGTTCCACCTATCTCATACCTCTGATGTTAGAGTTATGAAGGCAGACAAGGGGGGAAAGTTAGTACTAATGAACAAAACTGATTATGTTGAATCCATTATGTCTTTGCTTAATGACACTAATAATTATAGAAGAGTCAGTATGGAATTTGTTTTGAACAGTTACAGGAGAGTAGACACCTATCTGTTCGATATGTTGTGTCAAGAAGAAATAGACAATTTGGATTATGATTTTTTGATGACAGATCAACCCAAGTTAGGTAATTTTTTTGGTATTCCAAAATTACATTATAACAACGAAGACTTAACTTTTAGGCCCATAGTGTCAGCTAAATACTCTAAAACCGAAAACATTTCGATTTGGTTAGATAACATTCTAAATCAAATAGCACAAAAAGCTGAGTATTATATTAGAGATTCCTGGCACTTATTGGAGAGCCTGGGACGATTAAATTTGGAGCTGAAAGATATAAATTTTGCGACACTTGACGTGAAGAGTTTATACACTTGTATAAATCAAGAGCTGGGAATAGAATATCTAAGAAATTACCTTACACAAAATACAGTTTTGGGAAGTCCAAAAATTAACACCATTTGTGCTTTAATGGAAATAGTACTAGATAATAACTTTTTCAAGTTTGATAATAGTATTTACAAGCAAACATCTGGAGTGGCAATGGGGGCCAGGGTTGCCCCGGCTTTTGCCAATATTGTCATGTCAAATTGGGAGCAGGAATATCTTAAAAAGCACCCTGATTTTGGCAAGGCAAAGTTCTATGGTAGGTACATAGATGATTTGGTGTTTGTATGGGATGGGGAAAGAACTGAGTTTGAAAATATGGTACATGATTTAAATAAGACTACAGGTTTTTTGATATTTAAACACAGTGGTTATGGCAGGTCAATCAATTATTTGGACATTTGCCTATATACGGATTCCACACAAAACATTTTACACAGTAAAATATATAGAAAGCCTTGTTTTACTAATCAATACCTACACAAAGATAGCCTGCATCCAACTCACATGAAGAAAAATGTTATCAAAGGCCAAATGATCAGGCTTAGTAGATTAACATCAGAAGATAAGATCTATTTTGAGGAATTATTACTGTTAAGAAAACTATTTTTGGAGAGAGGATATAGAAAACATTTGGTAAAGAGGTTAGAAAATGAAGTAAAAAGGCTTCGACATGGTGTAGCTGGACCAGTTTTGACTACCAATAAGTTGGTCAATATGGAAGAAATATCAATAGGTACCATAGAAAAAAGTAAAATGTCTAATGAATTTTACACTGCTTTTCCTCTCCCAATATCCAATGAAATGTGGAATATTAGAGAAATCATAGAAAAAAACTGGAGAATAATTCTTGGGAACAGAGAACTTATGTCATGTGTTGGTTTAAAACCACACTTCACATATAAGAATGTAACCAATATAAAAAGTATTTTAGAACAAGATAATAGAACGAACACAGTACCTACCAGGGAAATCAGTAGAAAGAAAGGAACTTTTGCGTGCCAAAATTGTAGACAGTGTCGATATATTAGTAACACCTCTTTTGTGACGTTTAAGCACATAAATAGGACATTTTGGGCACAAAAGTATTACAACTGTCACAGTGAATACGTTGTATATATTGCAACTTGTTCAACATGTGACAATTATTATGTAGGAAAAACCAAAAGGATGTTAAAACGCAGGATTTACGAACACACTTTAGCCATTAAAAACAAAGATAAAAACAATTCTTTGGCAAGACATTCTCAGGTGTGTTTGGATTTCAAGAAGTTCGAGTTTTTCGTCCTAGATTATGTTGAGAAAGGTTTATTATTGGGTGATCTGAATAACAAATTAGAACAAAAAGAGACACTATGGCAGTTGTGTTTAGGTGCAGATGAACCCCCAGGTTTGAATGAAGCGATCAACATCAAATGCTTCCTATTACATAGGTAATTAGAGAAATATATCCTTTTACTATTCTTCTGGACCCATTTAGTGTGGAAATGACAATATAGATTTTGGTGAAGATCATAGAGTGATTATTTCACACGCCCAAACTAATGGAGGAGTGGATGTTTGCACATGGGTCCTTATAAACATGTGTTTATGTGTGTACTCATGGGACTATACATGTATGCACACATACGTTCTTTTGTGTGTGTGTGTGAGTACGTGTATATATGTGTATATATATTTTTATATATGTATATATGTATATATGTACAAGTGTATATATAAATGTACACATGTCATTTTGGGAATCTCCCGTGTGTTCAAACATCATGATTCTCGTATGGACATCATGCTAGTGTTTTGAATGTCTGTAGGTATATTTAATCTAAATGCACACACATATAAGGGGTGTGTTTGTGTGAGTATGGAAATATGTGTGTGTGTGTGTGTGTGTGTGTGTGTGTGTGTGTGTGTGTGTGTGTGTGTGTGTGTGTGTTCTTGTGTGTGTGGGTGTGTGTGTGTGTGTGGTGGGGGGAATGTAGAGAGAAATGGAGACATCCAAGCACACAATCATGCATACATTTGCATCCATTTTAGTTTTTTTTAATTCATTCCAACCAATGATTTCATGTAAGATCACTGCAGTTCATGTTTGTATACTAGATAGTGTTTAAATATTTTTAAATTTGTAGAACAATGTCTAAGTTAATATGGTATATATTTTTTATACAGAAATGTTTTTTACAATATATTATGATATTTCCTTTGATATGTATTTAATTGAATACACACTAGAATGCTGATTATTAATTGTATAAGCAAAGTAACATCATTTCCTGTTTGTAAGTATAAAACCAGGAGTTTGGGAGGCTTCCTGGTTTTTCTGAGGAAGTTCACGATAAATAAAGAGTGGAAGAAAGCGCTAAAATTTATATTTGGCTGTGTGGTCACTTTCATTTTACATTCAGTCACCGAGTATTTAGTATTGTTTCCAAGTTACTTTCGGTTTTGACCGAAGTTGTTCAAAGTTCGTTTTGTAGTTTTACATGCTTCCCAAAACTCTTAAACATCTTACAAACCCTCCAGGTAGGCCAAATGTTTCGGGTCATGGTTCTTTAATGGAACAATTATTTGCATTTTTAACGAGGTATCTTAAACCGTTATTGGTAGATGTTTGTGCTAGAATACGAGCTACTACTGAATTTTTGAATACATTGGCCAATAGACAATTGGATTCCTCCTGGTATATGTGTACCCTGGATATCAGGGCATTATACACAAATAGATCTGATTGGGCAGGCTTACAAACTATTGATTTTTGGCTAAATTGTATGTGTACTTATCAACCTGGATTTAACACCTTTTTGTTATATTTAACTGAACAAGATTTGACAAAAATTTATTTTATTTTAATGGGGACTATTCTCTCTTAACTCAAAGTGTTAGCTATGGGGGCATCTGTTGCCCCCATTTATGCTGACTTGTTTATGCGGTTCATAGAGGAACAACCGATATATGATGTAACACACATTTTCTTGCCAGAAATGGACATATGGAGGCGTTAATTTGGAAGACTGTTGGCTGATATGGAAATCTGATGTGGTATATTTGAAAGAATTTGTTCAGTATTTAAATGAAAATAAATGGGGTCTATTCTTTTCTATTTCTTTTGATGTTCAATAAGTTTCCTTTTTTGATGTGGTGGTTAGTAAATAACCTGATGGGACTTTGATTACTACTTTATTTAGAAAGGCTACACAATATAATAGTTTATTGGCGGCAGATACCAGCCATCCATCTTATATTGTTAATATTCCAAAGTCCCAATTTCTTAGAGTTAAAAGAATATGCTCATCTTTGAATGAGCTGAATAAAATAATCAGGAGTTGACTGATAGATTTCAGGCTTGGGGATACAGGGATACTATTATACATCAGGCCCAAAGTTTTGCACAGTGTGGATAGACTGACCTTGTTGAAATATAAAACAGGTTCTAAGGAGGATCAACACATTTTATTACAACTTTTGGTGCTAATTCTAGACAGTTTTGCCAGCTGATTAAGAGACATTGGGATATTCTTTTGACAGATAAGAATTTAAGTCAAATGTTACCACTAAAATGTGAATTTCCATATAGAAAAGGAAAGAGTATAAAACATGTTTTGAATCATTTTAAAAAGTCTGTACCTATTGGTAACAAAATACAATAATCTATGGATGGAATATCTTTAACTGGATGTTTCCCATGTGGACACTGCTCTTCTTGCCAACATGTTATGAAAATTAAACAATTTTCTTCTGCTAACACATCTACTGTATTTAATATTAAATGATTTGACAACTGTATTTCAGAATGGGTGATTTATTTGGTTGAATGTCAGTGTTCTGCATTTTATGTAGGACAAACTTCTAGACAATTTAAGATTCGTATTTCTGAACATTTTACTGACATTCCTTGTCAAAGAATGTCTAATGCTTTATATAGGCATGTTTTGCAACATTCTACTGCTAAATTTAGATTTACAGCTATTGATCGTATTATGGTTAGAGGAAGCAATAAACTAGGTTGGCACAATATATTGAATAACAAAGAAACGTTTTGGATAATTAAATTAGGGGCTTTGTTCCCTCCAGGTTTAAATGATGTGTTATAATTGGTGAAAGGTGGGTAGGGGGAGTGTGTCTTGTTTGGTGTATTTAAGTATTACTGTGTATGGGATTTTCATCTCTGCTTGTGCTTACACCGAAGAAGGCTTTTGCCGAAACCGGTTTGTAATTTTCTGGAGCATTTCTCTATTTATTGTTGCTACAATAAATAGTTATTGGTGGTTCACCTCATTTGCGCTGGCCGGTTGTGTATTTTTTTGATTTTTGACTTTATTCTGGTCTTGGACTCTTGCCGTTCTTGTGTACTACTGCTGTGTATCGACTCTTTTGTTTAACAACTTTTAAATTTCTAAGGTTGCCTGCTCCTTTTGACTGGGTGGAACTTCCGGAACTAATTAGGAGCAGGACAGGTGAGGGGAATGACTTATCCCCTAGATGTTATACTCTATATCCATCTGTCGTTTGTGATGGTTTACCAGGTTTCTTGGTGCAGAGACAAATGACCCCCGACTGCCTCCAGAGGTGAGCAATCGGGCAGTCCTTCAGGAGTGCTGATAGGGCCCTCCAAAGAAGGATTCTCTGGAGCCCTAATTATGCAGGCCTCCTCTGCTGCGAGGTTGGAGTCTACCATTATTATTCCCCCCCTACCCCTGGGGGAACTCTCACCTTTTGTGTCATGGAAATACCTGTGGGATTTTCTAAACCACATTTTCCCAATACCCCTCTGACCCTTGGGAAAAGGTTTAGTGGTCGCAGAAAAATGTACTCAAATGGCAAACAAGCTCTTGTCTTCTTGTTCACACCTGGTGAGTGTTTCTTTCACTTTCAGCCCAAAAACAGAGGAGCCGTCAAAAGGGGCATTGACAAAGGTAGACTTGAAGGGCTCCGTGAAGTTGCAAAGGCGCATCCATGCCTGTCTCTGAAGAGCAATACCTGAAACCGCAGCTCTACTCATTCCATCTGCTGCATACAATATGAGCCTCATGGAAGAGTCTACTACAGAATTGAGGGTGCCGAGCTCAGCATTAACTTTATCTGCTACTGCATCAACTACAGCTCCTTGGAGGGAGTCTGTGAGTTCCTTTAACAAGTCCCTCTGTAGCCTAGTAACATGGGTAAGGTAGTTCAGAGACCGAAGAGCAAAGGTCGCTGACGAAAACACCCATTATCCATATCTATCTACAGTCCTAGAGTCTTTATTAGGAGGATGAATAGAGGAGCTGGTCTCGGATAGCTCCTTTTTAGTGGCCGCTGCCACGACCATAGCATCAACTGCAACTCCTTTAATCAGAAACCCTTTATCCTTAGGGGCAGTAATGAACTTATTTGGCCTTCCAGGAGTAGACTCTATGGAATCTGGGGTTACAGTTACTAGGGAGGTGGACTGCATCTGATCCGATTTCTTTGGGCTCGGATCCAACAGAAGTTTGACCAGGGCTGAAGTCTTCATCAACCTCTGCACAACCCTATCCATATCTTCATCAGATAAGCTCCTGGTAGACTGAGTAGAAAAAGATGGGGATCTAGATTTAGTCAGTAATGGTGAAGGAAGCCATGAAGTCACTGGTTCAAGTGAAGGGGATCAGCTCCAATGTGGAGTTAGTGTCGGTACAGAAGATGTCGGAGCTGAAGGTTCTGTCGGTTCTGATGTAGTCTTGGATCCAGAAATGACCGTCTGCTCCAAGGATACTGGTGGAGCAGAGAGTCAAGGAGTTTTGGGTCTTGGCTCTGATGAATCTTTTAGAGCCAAAGATGCCCTCTTTGAAGTCTTGTCCAGAGATTTTGAGGACTCTGAAGAAATAGCCTCTGAAAAATGGGTTTTTAATAAACCCTTTAAAATCATCTTATTTTTATGCTCCACAAGTACTCTCTGATTAAACCCATGGCATATGGAGCAATTTTCTTGGAGAAGAAAAGGCCCCAAGAAATAAACACAGAGACTATGAGAATTGCTAAGGGGCATCTTCTTTCTGCATTTTTCACATTTCTTGAAACCTAATGGTTTCCCCTCCTGTTTCTGCGGCATACTAATAACCTAAGAAAACACACACACACACACACACACACACACACACACACACACACACACACACACACACACACACACACATACACACACACACACACTGAGGGATAAATAGAAGAAAAGGCAATGTTTTGTTTTGTTTTTTTATAGTACAAAGAACAAAATTATCTTCTAACATAAATGGATGATTAGAGGAGGAAAAGAAAGGGGGGAGAAAATCGTCCTCTAACTAAAACGGATGATTAGAGGTGGGGAATGGCAGAGAAAAATTGTCCTCTAACTAAAATGGACTACTGAGATAACCCTCTAATTTAAATGGGCCTCTATTCTAAATGGAGTAGGGAATACTTGCACTATCAAATAATAATAATAATAACAATAATAAGAATAAACAGACAAATAAGATTAAGCTAACTGAACAATTAGTGAGCAATTAGCTATACTTAGCCCAGAGCTTAGCTAAACAGGAACCTATTCACTCTGCGGCAAATGAGATCTGAGGTTATAGAACAGCTGCATTATGAGTAGGGAAAAATGCCCATGAGCTTGGCTGAGGACCTCGAGCTTAAGTAAAGGCCAAGACGTATCTGAAGGATCGGATCCGACTCATCATAGGTTCATAGGTGTTTACTAGACTAATGATCACAAGGACCTTTTTAAGCCTAACCATGCATTCCAAATCTCTGACAAGTTCTGATACCCTTAGTAAGTGTAAGCATGGGCCTGGGAGATGAATCATTTACAGGTTACCTGTTTGCATCAGAGACATATGTGCCAAACTAGGGATGAATTTCCAATTTCCCATCCAAATGTCCAATTTGCACTTGAATTGGATTAGGGAGGAAATCTGCTTCACACAGATGGGGAGCCTGTTCCATAGACAGTGTAGTCTCTGGGATACATACCTATCTCTCCAGCAGGTCCTATTTATATCACAGGCAAGGTTTAAGTCTTTAGAATGGGTAATTCTGGTACTGTTTGTTTTTTGGATATGCAGGATGTCCATCAGAGTGGGGTCTGACAATGTCCTGTATGCCAGACATAGAGTTCCCCTCAAAGGCCTGTAGGAGACAGAATACAGGGATAGGGCCATATTATTTACACCCTGTATTCTTTCAGTGAGGAACCTCTGTGGACATTCCAGTTGTTGGATATGCCCGGTTAGGTACATACCAAAGGGGTCATTGTACTCAATGATAGGTTTGATGAATGCCGAATACAGTGGAACAATGACTTCCTTTGACTTAGATGCCATACCTTTGTTTATAAGTTTCACAAAATTCCTCACCACTGTAGACATGATGATCAAAGTCTAGATTACTATCTGTGTGTGTCCCTAAGTCCCTGTCTACTGGGTCAACTCTAAGGGGTGTGTTGTCAATATGATAGTTACCAGGGATGGATGACTTCCCAAAGGATACTATGATGCATTTCTTGGCATTTAGTTTTCAGTGAAAATAAAGATAACATTGACAACAACACATTATTTATATACAAAAATAAACATACATAAAGTCAAACCCAGTTAAGGAGGTTCCTACACCTCAGACAGTACACACACACACACGCACACACACACACACACACACACACACACATATATATATATATATATATAATATATAAATATATATATATATATATATATACATATATATATATATATATATATATATATATATATATATAGATATCTATATATATATATATATATATACACACACACACACACACACACACACACACACACACACACACGTATATAAAATGCATATATATATATATATATATATATATATATATATATATCTATACATGTAAACACATTTTGTATAACACAGTCACTCAGTTGCAATCTCAAATGAATGCTTTCTGTGGTAAATATTCACGACCAGCAGATTTTGCACATACAAAGCGTACTGTTTTTAGTATTCCTTTCACAGAGGGTTCTGGCAAACTAGCTAGCTAAAATAAATGAACAGTTAGTTACACCGCCTTCACAAGACACAGCTTGGTTTCTTTCATCTCTTTAATTTCAAAGGAAGCTCCTTAACTTCTTAAAGTAAATGTACAAATGCTAAACCAAGTACTTTTCCTCTGTGTTTCCCCACACCATAGCTAATAAGAGATTTGAGACATCTTGAAAGTGGTTAAGTTCTAGCTCGTCCATATACAACCTCCCTTTCACCTCCCACACTAACTTCTATTTATTCTAGGCTCTTCCCTCAGCTAATTCATATATTACTCTATCTACTGCAAGCAATACATCTCTACACATCTTAAGCTCCCTGCTTCTCTAACTACAACTCTGATCCCTTCATGTTTCTCTGAATTCACAGTATACTAATTATGTTTCACCATTTATGCTGACTCTGACTGTGCAAACTTCATATTTTGAATGTACAAAAACTAATGGCATAGAGAGACAAAACCTTGATAACAGCCCAAGCAACCTGACTTTGACTAGCGGCTTCATGTGCTTGATAGTGCAGGCAGGGAGGATGGGCTCACCTATGCTGGGGATGGAGGAATATTGGTTTTTGCCCAGCTCATACCACCCCTGTAATGACAGGACCTCTGCTGGAAAGTGGAGGCCTGCCATGATGTGCGAAACTAATGCTAAGAAAGATGGGGATGTGGCCACCCAAGCTGGTGATGGTAGCCCCTGCTGATGAATCTGGGGAAACACACATGCTCACATCACCACTAGGGGCAAGGGCAAGACATAAAATGAAAAAAATGCTTTCATTACCATGATGCTGACAAGAGTACAAAATACCCTCATGAATGCTTGGATGACAGCTTCCCTCTAGTATCATAATCTCTGGGTGAGGGAAGGCTTTATAGTCATCAGGCTTGGAGTCAAAAATTATATAAAAAAATTATAAAAGAAGTCTATATTGAAGGGTTTGTTACCCAGATAGGAAGCCTCACAGGTGTACACATTTAAGGGTAGACGTTTTCCTTCAGGGACTCTCAATTAAACACTTAAACCAAAAGATAAAAAGAGTGCGGCTGCTTCTACTCCTAGAGTTTTCTTCTCCTCTATCCAAAGCTTAAAGGCAGGGTAAGGAAGCTTCTGCTGAGTGTGGTATTTACAAAACTGGAATTCAGGTTGTAGGTTACAGCCCTAAAATTGTTACATTTGTGGTTACTACGAGGGGTAGTGCATCTACTCTCTCAAAAATGGACCTCTCCAAACCTTTATCTTAACACCTCCTTCTGGCATGACTTGCTCAGCTCTCCCAGAGACAAGGATGGGTTGCAAGCAGTTCACGAGCACAGGGAGTGGTGTGAGTTCTCTGGTGGAGATCAGGGAATCCATCTCCCATGTTTGACAATGACAGAAAAATGCTGATACTGGTAATGCCCCTTGTGGAGGGACGATCAGTGTGGATAGCCCATTGCATGCCCCCTTTCCTTGTATAAGCCAAGTATGGATAGGGGACATAGGGCTTCTGGTAAAAACCTGAATCATACTGTTGGCTGCCTAAATGATTGTCCCTAGCTACTGACCCTTGCCCCAGTGATAGGGTATAAATGGGCTGATTGGTTGGGAGACAGCTCATAACTGGCAGGCAGCAGGGACAAAAACTGCAAACGATATCTCCATGCCCCCCCCCCACGACTATGTGACCTATCCAGGATGACCTTTTTGGTGCTGATTCCAAGATCAGAGATTTCAGCTTTTAAGCCTGTGGTGGTGAGTCTGATAGTCTTGACACTGGCACCACTTGGTCAGCAATCAGCATCAGGGTTTGGTGCTGTTGTTCTGCTGACACATGTGTTGGTGCAGTCTAGTATTAAGTTCTCAGCACTGGATGCCTAAATCTGCCTAAGCAGCAGAGACCTCCAAAGCGGACAGCCAAGCAACCGCTACCCCAAAACAAAACACATGCAACACATAGCTCACAAAGCCAGTGTGCCGAACAGTCACAGCCTTTAAGGCTAAACAACACACCTGATACACTTGTAATAGGTGACTCTATCGTCAGGCACACTGATGTCCCGCTCACCAGGCTGAACAAGGAGAAGGTCACGGTGAGCTGCCTGTCGGGTGCTAGGATCCGCCACATAACACAAGCACTCGGGTCACTCCAAGGCAAGTACAAATATGACTCCGTCATTGTCCATGCTGGTGTGAATGACCTGAGACGTACCTCCCTGGACTATATGAAAAGAGACACAGAGGAGCTCTCTGAGCATGTAGCCCAGGCCGGTATGACACTGACCTTGAGTAGCATCTTACACTCACCAAGAATGATGCCACAATATGAAGACAAGATGATTAATTTCAACAATTGGCTTAAGTATTGGTGTCATTCAAAGGGGATCCAATGCCTGTCAGCCTGGGATGACATGCTCGACAAGTCACGATGATTCGCTAGGGACAGCTTGCACCTGTCAACCCTGGGCTTTTGGATATTGGCAAAGGCTCTTGCTACCCCCATAGTGCCTTTTTTAGGCAAGGCTCAAAAGGCAAACCCACCTCCATAGGTATCACAAGGGATAAGAAACTAAGAGTAATGCTACTCAACGCCAGAAGTCTAAACCTCAAGATGCATGCACTCGAAACTCTCCTTAGCATGGAGGACATCGATATCTGTGCAGTAACAGAAACCTGGTTCAAGGCTCCCGAGAGCACCCCAGCACTACCAGGTTATACCTCATACCATGCTTTTTGGCCCCAAAACTTGGACCGAACCAGAGAAGGAGGGGGAGTATCAATATTCATCAAAGATATCCACACCTCCAGGTTGGTGGCACAGCACGAAACATCAGAGACTATCCATGTGCAACTAACATTGGGTAAAACTGCCTTCCAGTTTATAGCCTGCTACAGACCACCCCTCCAAACCCAGGAACCCCACTCGGCCTTCCTGAGAACACTAGAAAATATGAAGGTCTCTCCAAACACCATTATATTGGGCGACTTCAACTACCTAAACATAGACTGGAAGCATTACTCTAGCTCCAACACCCTAGCTCAAAGGTTCCTAGAATTTATAAACTCAAATGCTATGGAACAACTTGTTACCACTCCCACAAGAGGGGAAAACATACTGGACCTGATCATCACCAACATAGGGACTCTATGCTCCAGACCAGAAGTGTATCCCTCACTGGTAAGATCAGACCATAAACTAATCTCACTGGATATTCACATCCCAACCCCACCCCCTGACCAGAAAACCACAGTGAAAAACTTCTCTAAAGCAAATTTCACACTCCTCAAAACCGAGGTGGAATCCTTCAAAGCCCCCGGGCCTGAGGAAAATACAGCCCAGACCACAGAATCCTTTATAAACGCATTCTATAAACACCTTCAGGAATGCATGGATCATGCAATCCCAAATAAAACCAAGACCCAATCCTCCAAAGGCAGACGTCCTGTCTGGTGGACCCCAGCCATAAACAAACTATACAATAGAAGGAGGAAGCTACTACATGATAGAGCAAAACCCAAAAAGGGAAGGCATCTCTGATCAGTGTTAGCAAAAAACTACGAGCACTCATAAAATCGTCTAAGGCCAGCTTTGAGAGAAAAATTGCACAGGACACTAAGGATAATCACAAGGCTTTCTTTAGTTATGTTAGGAACCTGGGTGGGAATTCCCAGATATGCTCAGAATTAGTCCAAAATGACAAAAAATACACCGAACCCACAGACATTGCCAACATCCTAGCTGACAGGTTCAGCAAACCCCCACCAAAAGGGCAAATATCTATCCCATCAGAGTGCTGCCCCCCTGACATCTCAGATGCTCAGGTAAGAGCCGCCCTCTCCAAAGCAAAAAACACAGCATCAATGGGACCACACGGTGTCCCGGGCTGCGTCCTACATGAACTCCAAGAAGAGCTAAACCCAAAAAACTACTGTTCAATCTCAGCCTTACCACAGGATATGTACCCAAAGAGTGGCGTACAGCAACAGTGGTCCCTCTCCACAAAGATGGTGCCTCAACGGATCCTGGAAACTATCGCCCCATAAGCCTGACTAGCTTGGTCTGCAAAGCTATGGAAAGGATCATCATGGACCTCATAAATAAAGATATTAGGGACCTACAGACACTGGATCCTACCCAGTTTGGCTTTGTTAAGGGCAGATCCTGCCTCTTAAACCTGTTCAATTTCTTTGAAACAGTCACCAAGGCCATTGACGAGGGGAAGGTAGTCCACACAGCCTTCCTGGACCTCGCAAAAGCCTTCGATACAATGCCCCACTCGGGCATTATAGATAAGCTCACCAGCTTAAATATAAACCCCTATGTCACTAGATGGGTTGCAAACTGGCTCAAGGACAGAACCCACATGGTTAGAATTGCTGGAGCCATGTCAGACTCCAAATCAGTTACAAGTGACGTCCCACAAGGCTCAGTCCTGGGACCTCTCTTGTTCGGTATATATTTCTCGGAGGTACAGGCCAACACGGAAGGACTGTGGCTGACCAAGTTCACAGATGACTGCAAACTGGGCACCATAATCGACTCACCAGCCGACACAAGCATCCTCCAAAAGGGCCTCATAGAAACAGACAACTGGTGCCAGAGCCATGGCCTCAAGCTAAATGCCAAAAAGTGTATAGTCATCCCCTTTGGCAAAAACAAAGTGCCCACAAATTACCACATAGGTGGTAATCCATTAAGTATGGAAGAAGTAATTAGGGCCCTGGGGACCCAAGTTGATAGCAATCTCTCATTTGACAACCACGTGGCCAAAGTGGTTAGAAAAACATTTTATATAGCCCACCTGATCATGAAGGGATTCACATCTAGATCAGGGGAGGTCATCGTGCCTCTTTACTCATCCCTCATCAGGCCCATAATTGAGTACAATGCCCCTTTTGGGATGTACCTTACCAGACACCTGCAGCAACTGGAAAGACCCCAAAAGTACCTCACCAGGAGGATCAAAGGGCTCAAACAGATGCCATATGCTGCCCGGTTAAAGAAACTCCAGCTCTACTCAGTGGCATACCGCCTGCTCAGAGGCGATCTGTGCCTGACGTATAAAGCCATGTCCAATCTGGAATTAATGGACATGCTGCACCTCAGAAAATCCAAATCCCATCGAGCTACGCGCTCGAGAGACTTGGACCTCAGCACTGAAATAAATAGGACATGCTGGAGGGACAGATTCATAACCCAGAGGCTCCCTTCACTCTGGAATAAAATCCCAGTCCAGGTTAGGCAGAGTCCCTCACTGACTCTCTTCAAGAGGAATCTTGATGAGTGGATGGGGGATCATAGGTTTACCCCGGGTATCACTTCTGTGTCACTGTTAGACAGAGGCACAGTATACTAACCTCGAAAAAGGGCATAGCAAAATTAATTTAAAATGGGTGGCGAAAGCCAAACATACTCTGGCTAGGCTTATAAATGCCCTAGGGCAGATAGCCTAGTATGAACCTATGAACCTATATTTCAGTGCTGACACAGGTATCAAGGTCTGTCACGGACTCAATATCAAAGCCCATGCTGAGGAAGTCCCTTCCTTTGTGCATGCTTTCCTAATGACTTTGCCAACAGATAATTTCTATCTAATATCTGACCTTCTCGTGACTTCATGATACCAGGACAAGAGGGCATGAACAATACCTACAGAAACTCAGAAGACAGTCCAGGCTTAAGTCTACCTCTTCTTCCTCCATGGAGAGTTTCCCACTGTGGCGTCATGGTAAGAGGTTGTGCAGAAGGAAGAAAACTGAATCCCCACAGAGTCTCCTAAACCAGACAATAAAAACAGAAGTGAGGCTAACTTTCTATTCTCCCCTAATGACCTAACCTTACAACTTATGCAGGAAAAGGGGAAGTTGGCTAATAACGCCTTCCTCACCTCTCAAATTAATTCTGCAGCAGGTTTTCAGATCACTCTCCAAGTCTTCTTAGGTGGTACCCTTATTTATTATTTATTTATTTATTTTACATTTGTTGACCAGGCTAGTCTAACTGGATACATGTCCATTTTCAGTAGAGGCCCGGGGAGATAAGCTCCGATGAGAACAATAACAAAATCATATATACAAAATTGATGTAAAAGGGTACAATGCTGTTACATTAGTGAGACTAATCAAAGAGGTTAGAAGTTGATAACATATAGCAAAATATGCAGGTATAAGTAGTATCATTCAAATGCAGTTTTAATACACAGTACATAGAAGAGAAGGCAGCTGATTACATATATAAATATATATCTGTAAATATGCAGGTATAAGTAGTATCATTCAAATGCAGTTTTAATACATAGCATATAGAAGAGAAGGCAGCTGATTATGTACACTTTCTTAGTACAAATAGTATTTACATTAATAAAATTCAAGAAGATGTAAGTAATAGTATCTAAAAGTAGAATGTTAGTTGTAGTTAAGAAAGGGGGTAGATTACTTAGAAGAGGAGGGTAGGCTGAATCTAGTAGCAGAGCTAGTTGATCAGTCAGGTTCAGTACAGGGGCACAACCAATGTGTTTTGAGGAAAAGTTTTAGTTTGGTTTTGAAAAGTGATATAGAGGGAAGTGAGGAAAGTTCACTGGGGAGAAGGTTCCAAGATTTTCCAACAGTATTACAGAAGAGAGAGTCTCCAGCCCTGTTGTTTGATTTATAAATATTGACAATAAGTTTATGGGATGAACGCAAGGTCTTCAGATTGTTGTAGGGGGAGATAAGGGTAGATAGAATAGGGGTATTTGTTGGATGGTAAAGGGTTTTATGGACAATGGTCAGTTGGTGGAATTTAAGCTGATTTTGTAATTCCAGCCATCCTAGCTGTTTTAGATTATAACAGTGGTGGGTTCTAAAGGGGTTGCCTGTAGCAAATCTGGCTATGTTATTGTAGGAGGTTTCCATTTTATTAAGGTTGTTTTTGGATAGATTCATACATATAGGTGAGGCATAGAGGAGAGTTGAAATTAGGTGGGTATGAGCAATATTCTAGCTGCAGGAGAGAGGAAGCATTTGATCCTGTAGAGAGAGTCTAGTTTTCTATTAACAGTTTTTATAGTATTGTTGATATGGGTGTTGAAGTTAAGGTTGTTATCTATGGTGATACCTAGTAGTTTGGTAGTTGGATCTGGGGATATGTGAGTACCATTATTGGATGTGACTATGAAATCTATAGGGGGTGACTTATGAGTTGGGATAAAAAGAAGGAGCTTAGTTTTTTGGGGTTCAGAAGGAGACAGCATTGTGTAAACCATAGTTCAACTGTGCTAAACACGTTTTGGGTAAGGGAGTTAAGTTCTGATATAGATGTGGCCGAGCATATCAGTGTGGAATCATCTGCGTATTGTATGCATGTTGCTTGAGGGATTTCTAGGTGAAGATCATTGATAAATATAGAAAACAGGAGAGGTCCTAGTATGGACCCTTGTGGGACACCAAGGTTAATGGGGAGGTTTGTAGAAAAAGTGTTGTGCCAGAGTACAGCCTGTTGTCTGTTATCTAAATAGGACTGGAACCATTATATAGCTAGTGGCTCTAGTGACAGGGATTTGAGGATATTTATAAGTATCTGGTGGTTTACCATATCAAAAGCCTTAGATCTATTAACAGTGCAGGGGAAAGCAAACTGAGGTTACGATTTTTGTAAATACAGTCAGTAAAGGAAAGGAGGGCAGTAGTAGTGCTGTGGGAAGGTCTGAAACCATGCTGGCAGCTGGAAAGTAAATTATTTTGGATTAGGTGGTCTAGCAATTGCTTGTGGATGCATTTTTCCATGAGCTTAGCTAAGGGAGAAAGTAGGGCTATGGGACAGTAATTGGAGAATTCAGTACAATTTCCATCCTTGTAAAGGGGGATAATATGGGAGACCTTCCAGATTTTAGGGATGTGTCCTTCAGTGATGGTTCTATTAATGAGAATGGAAATGGGATAGGCAATGGATTTGGCTGCTATTTGTAGATATTCAGCGGGTAGTTGGTCTGCTGAAGGAGAGCATGGTTTTAGTTTTAGGAGAAGGGTAAGAATATATGTAGTTGGGACTGGTTGGAAGAGAAATGGAGGGGGTGGGAATAGTGTTAGACTTGGGTAAAGTTAAGTTCTGAATTGATAACTGACTAGCAAGAGTTTGAATGGTTTCAGTAAAAAAGAAATTAAAGGCATTGACAGTTTGCATGGGATTATCCTGGTCTGTGCCTTGTGGGTTTGGTGTGATGGATTGACATGAGTCTAGTAATTGGTTAATACTTGCCCAGAACTTTTGTGGTTTATTATGGTGATTCTGCTGGAATTGTAGGTAGTAGTTCATTTTGTCAGACAGTATAGCTTTTTTAGTTTTATTTCTCAGTTGTCTGAAGTTTTTTTGGTCTACAGGGTTTTTGGTTAAATGGCATTTAGCCCAATACTTGTTTCTGAGATTCATTTGTTGCTTAGTTGCTTTTGAGAGCCACGGGGCAGATTTAGTTCTCATTCTGATAGAGCAGGTTGGTGCATGGTGGTCTAGTATGGTTAGGAATTTAGAATTAAAGTGATTAACAGCTTCCTCCAGTAAGAGGTGTTTCAAGGGGGACCAGTTACATGCTCTAAGTTCTCTTTGGAAGAGATCGGGGTTAAAGGCTTTTTTGGTTCTTATAGTCCTAAAAACAGTTGGAGTGGATAGATTGGTTTTAAGCCTGATTATATAGGTAACATCATCAGGGAGGGTTCCAGCTTCATAAGTCTGGGCATGGTTATTGATGATTATACAATCTAGGGTACTTTCCTTCTTATTAGACTTGTTAATCCTGGTGGGGGAGGTAATGGTTTGCATAAAACCAAATAGGTTAATACGGGTGGTAGGGTGGCTACTGCTTACAGCTCTTCCAATCAATATTTAAATCTCCTAAAATTATGGTTTCTTGGGGTAAGTTTTGAGATACCCAACAAAGGGTATTTTCTACAGTGGTAATGTTGTTACCAGGAGGAAAATAGATACAGAATATATAGATGGATTTGAATTTGTTAAGTTGAAGCTTGGTAATAAGAATTTCAGCATTAGAGTCTTGGGGTGGTTTGTAGTCATAGGTAGTAATCTGTAATCCTGATTTAAATAGGATAGCTATTCCACCACCCTTTTTGGCTGCTCTATCTAGTCGTAAGATATTATAACCAGGTGGGATGATTTCATTGTCTTTAGTTATAGGTTTTAACCACGTTTCTGATATGCAGAGTATGTCAAAGGAGTAGACATCCAAGAGAGCATGAAGTTGTGCAATTTTATTATTTATGCTACATATATTGAGGTGTGCTAATAATAGTGAGTTTGGAGGTATGGTAAGGGAGTGAACAGAAGAAGTGCTGGGGTTGAGGAGGTGAGTGGTAGTAGAACTTGTTGGGCCTGGGTTAGGGTGAATGTCTCCATCTTGTAAAAATAGAAGTAGTATTTGTAGTCTAGGATTTGGGAATCTGTTATATATATTGACGGATGTTCTGGGATTGTGAGAAATATATCTAATGTGGACTGTCCTATGGTATTTTGCTAGTAGATAGCTGGGTGTAGATGTAGTGTTAAAATGGTTAGTGAAGATAAGTAGAGAAGGAGAGGTAGTTAGCTTATTGGGGTAGTGAAGGTGTGGATGTAATGGGTGTTCATAAGAGGTTAGCAAGTAGGCAATTGTTAAAGGTGGTAGAAGTGTGAGTATGAGTAACCATTACAAGTGGGCTGGGGTGTGTAGCTTATCCATTTGGATGTATAAGTTGTTAGGTTACTGCTATTTTCACGGAGTTATACTTGGTGTGGAGAGAGAGAGGTGGTGGGTGAAGATAGGGAGTGGTATGTTAATAGAGGGAGTTGGAGTTAGATGGCCAATGGTGACGGTCTATGTGATTGGTGGGAGTGGGAAGGGGTGTGATTAGGTAGTATAAGAGTAGGACCACTGGAGGTGTGTGGGAATTGGGGGTGGGGTAGAGGAGTGGAGTGAGCCTGCAGGGCGAACGGAGCAGGTAGACCCAAGGAAAGAAGGCAGCAGGACAGTGTGAAAAACAATCAGTATAGTGAAGGTAAATACAGAGGGAGGTAAGCAGGCTGGTTAGAGGGATGCTTAGGGGAATGTAATGAGGAAGGAGTGGAGTGAAAGTCAGAGGTAGGTAGGACTATTAACAAGCAGTTAAAGAAGAAGAAAGTGAAAAGACTACATATATATTATGGTGAGAGAGATGGTGTGAGGAAGAGAGGTTATAGGTGGGTAAAGACTACCATCTAGTGGCCAAATCAATAATGTGGAGTGAGGAACCACTATAGGAGGTAGAAAGGTATAACAAAAAAAAAAAAAACGGGTCAGATGAAAGATAAAGGAGGCTAGGATGAGGAAGGTATGGGGGATTTGACCAAGATGGGAGCTCTTGTCTCCAGGGAAGTGTGGAAGGAACTTGATACTATGGCCCTCATTTCTAGGAAACTTGACAATGTTCTCTGACCTCCAAATGGCTGGGTCTTTTGGGTGCAGAATCCTGTGCTTAACTCTTCTGTCACTATAGCCACCCTGAAAAAGTCTCCAACTCCGCACATCTCTACAGTTCACTCCCTCCCCCAATAAAGCAGTCCACTCTCCACATAGAGTTGAAGGTGATGGACCATGTCAGGAAATAGGTTATGCATCCTCTACTTTGCACATGGGGAAAATAGCTACCAAGCACACATACTGACATTGTGGCACACTTTTATTGATAAGCTGTCCAATATGATGGGAAAGGTGCAAGAAACTTAAGCAGAAGCTCTCCACTCATGGATCTACTCATGCTACCTCTCAGCATGCTCTGTCAGAAGCCGGAATAACCATATGACATCATGTTTGGCTTTACCTTATGGGTCTAGCAGAGAATTCCAAGGTCATAATTCTTAATGCCAACTGCAGTGACTCGGATCTCCTTGGCTCCTCATCACCCCTTTTCTGGGCTGTGAAAGAATCAACATTAAATGGGATTTAGGGACAACTAACAGTAACAAATTCATTAGCCATGAAAGAGCCACTGCAGACATGGGAGGGTGGCTTTCATGGTGGTCATCAGCACTTTTGAACTGCATTTTTTACCATATCACTGCTTATTTGAACTGTTTTTTTTTCTGAAATTGTTGCACTTTGCTATAGCATAGACTACATTCAGACCTGCTGAATCAAGTTCTCTTTGTATAACTTGAGCACTAAAGCATGCCATCTTTTGTTAGAGAGGGTTCTCCTGCACCTTAGTGCATCTGTTTGAAGGTTGTTGGAATAGGTCTCAGTTTTGAGCTTTTTTATTGGTTAATTTGTTTAAATCAGTTTTATCTTGCTTGCAATATAAGCACCATGTTTGTGCAGGCTTGCACTTGTTTGTGCATCACTCATTGCAGAGCAGCAGTGGGTACCGTTGGCAGTTATAGACGCAAACACTTCCACCTGCAAATTTTCTCTTAGTACTCTGTTGGTGCTCCATCAGTGAGTTCTCATAACTGTCCCTCACTGACAGGTAATACATTCAGTGAAACTCCTGAGATACAAATGCAGATTCCACGCACTAGGCCTTCGTATTTGTGTCCACTTTTCCTATCCTTTACTTTACCTGGTCCTTCCTGTTGTCTCCTTGTTTTTCTGACCACATCAACTTACCTAGCATTATGGAAGGACAATTCCCTACACTTTCTCCAGCCAACCTGGTCGACTGGGCATCCTGAGGTAAATGTACACTGACAATCAGCTTCTTCTAGTCCACACAAATTCATTACAAGAGATGCAGTTATATCAACAACCTAGAATCCAGGCTCTCTTAATCACCAATCAGTTCATCTGATACTAAGCAGGTTGTCAGCAGGCACACCTGACCTCCTGCACCTACCAAACCAACAACACACAAACTTACATATGTGGAGGTCCTTACCAGTAGTTTACTTAAACATCAGAGTCCTCCCAAACACAAACACAAGCAGAATTCTGCACAGCATAGTACATATAATATATCACACACCAGTGTCTCACCAGTCAAGCCCCTAAGGCATAACACAAAAACAAACATTTTAGTCATCAGTGACTCAATTGTGAGACACACAGATGTCTCTCTGACAAGCTTGGATAAAGGCAAAGTCACAGTCAGCTGAATGTGAGGTGCCAGGATGTGCCACATCACACATGCACTCAAGTCTCTCAAAAATAGGCAATATTATGACTCCGCCATAGTCCATGTTGGTTGGAACGACTTGAGACATACCTCACTGGACTATATGACAAGAGACATGACTGAACCCTCTGATTATGTGTCTCAGCCTTAAGCAGCATTTTACCTTAACCTAGGATGATACCGCAATACAAACAAAAAAGGATTGACTTAAACAATTGGCTTAGTTTCTGGTGTCATTCAAAGGGGATCCAGTATCCCACCCTGGGATGACATGGTCAACAGACCTCAATGATTTGCCGAGATGGTCTTCATCTGTCACCCCTGGAATTTCAGTTACTGGCTAAGGCTCTTGCCGCCCCCATAGTGCCTTTTTTAGGCAATGTCACAAGAACAAAATTCCCAATGAAAAATACCCTCTAAAAACAACCTCAAGGTTATGATGCTAAATGCTAGGAGTCTAAACCAGAAACTGCATTCACTGGAAGCAGTCCTCACCTTGGAAGATAGTGACATTTGTGCAGTCACTGAGACCTGGTTTAAGGCTGTGGAGAGCACAACAACTATACCAGGTTATATTCCTTACAAAGAAATTTCTGGGTCTTCAAGATCTGTCTTATGCGGACAGACTGAAATCATTGTCACTTTACTCTGTGTCATACAGACTGCTCAGAGGCAAATTGTGCCTTGCATATAGAACAATCTCTGATCCAGCATTAATGGAAATGCTGCATATTTGCAAGTCAAATGGCATATGGGTCACTCACTCAAAAGCCCTTAAACTGGTATGTGACATCAACAGAACTTGCTGGAGAGACAGATTTGTCTTACAGTGGTTGCCCCACTTTTGGAACAAGGTTCCTATTCATGTTAAACAAAGCTCCTTGTTGGCCTTACTTAAACATAATCTGGACGATTAGATGAGTAACCAGAAATTCATCCTGGGGGTTCCACCTGTGTCCCTCTAGGGCAGGGACAATAGGTGCTAATTGTAGTGTCTGCTTGAACCAGACATCCTTGGGAACACGGGTTGAGCTTGACTTGGCTTGTAAGGGCACTGGGGTCGTTAGACTAATATCCTCCTATGATCCTAATGGTAGGAATTTTCACCAGAACTAGAGGCCCATAGTTCCCAGACTAGGAAACAGCTGCCAACTCTGAGGCCTTGCATAACTGTTCCACTCTGGAGGCATATGGGGTCATATGCTCTATCCACATGTTGAAATAGGACATCATAACTCACAACAAGAGAACACTGGATGCAATGCCATCTCCTTTTTCTTTCAAACTCAGTCACAGTCTTTTCCTCTTCCCAGTGTTCCATCCTATCAAAATAGCATGGTGGCAAATGAGGACTTAAATCTCCATCTAAAAAGGACCAACCATGTCAAACAGGATTTGGATTATACTCTTAATTCTTTTTTGTGCCAGAAAAGACCAAGGACCTCAGGCCCATTCTAGACCCAAGTGGCCTCAATTAGTTCATTCTAAAGTAAAAGTTCTGGATGGTCATGGTGTGGTTGATCCTTCCTTGAGAAGACTAGATGCACTGTTTGGACTTGGATGCATTCTTTAGAATTCCAAGATTCATACCTGCATGTAAAGATAGCCAAGGAGTCAAGGAGGTTCCTACACCTCTAAATAGAAGCCAGCCATTATCAATTACCAGGCTCTTCTTTTAAGACTCTCTTCTGCCCCCAGGGTGGTCACATAGTGTCTGGCCACAGCTGAAATGAACTAGAGACTGTAGGACATCAGGATCTACCCATGACAGTTTCCTGGTTATTTCTTTAGAAAGGCTAGTATCTGCCTATGACTCTCTACTGAAAGAATTCCAGTCCTTGGGGATCACAGTAACTCGTGCCAAATCTCAAGTGTGTCCCACAAATACAAAGTTTGTATGTTGTTTGCTGAAGACCTTCTTTGCGAGGCTAGGCCTCCCCAAGAAAGAATTCCTCTCATTATTCAGCTAATATCCAGATTTTCTATTTCAAAATAGACACTGGCCATGTATCACAGTGTTTTGGGCCTCATGGTGGCCACAATTTTTCTTATACTATTTATGTGGTACCACATGAGTGAACCATACAGGTTCAGTGCAGCCAGTGACTGGACTTAATGTCAAATCAGATCAGACTTTCTGAAGTATGTTGCAGGCATCTGGTACAGTAGCTTGCCAACTCAAACCTTACTCTAGGCAGTCCCTTCCAAATCCAAATCCCTCAGGTGACTGTCACCATAAGCATATCAGCTTTAGAGTGGGGGTCATTTTCAAGACAGGACAGTCCAAGGTTTATGGTTATACAGCAAGTCCAGTCTGCATATCAATATGTTGGAAACAATAGCTGTTCTTAACCTGGATGCATTTCATGACTCTCTTCCTTGAAGGATGCTTGCCATACTCTGAAGCAGCATGCTGGTGGTGGTATGGAATGTCTACAAAAAGGGATTAATTCTTATCATCTGTGTTAAGAGGTAGTAATGTTGTAGGCATGGCCCAAATCTACAGACCACTTTCTAGCTGTTGCTCACATTCCCAAAGAAGCCAGTTCCTTAACAGAGAGACTCATCCTGTGTAGTTGTCCCCCAACTAGACTGTGAAGTCTCTAGTCCACCATTTGAAGTAGTCTCATTCCAGCCTGCATGCCTTCCTTATCAGTGACAAGTACATACATTTCCTTTCCCTGATCCCCCTTTCTAGGGCATCAGCAAAAGGAAGCTCCAGTCCAGTAACATCCTCCTGGTCTCCTGTATGCACTTTTTCTATATCCCCACCTCCTTCACAGGTTCACACAAAAGCCAAACTTAAAAAGATTAAGGTAATGCTTAGAGGCACATATTGGCATCAACAAGTCTGGTCCTTCCTGTTCTGGTTTCATGTTATGGAAACCATCTCAGACTGAAACTCTTCAGAACCAAACCTTCATGCCTTCAAGTTAACCACTTGATTTCTCCAATTCCAGTGATGGCCAGAAACACAGCGTACCCAGACATGGTCATCTAGATACTTATCTGTCTAGAAGCCAAATACCAGGAAAATGTATTGATGTAAATGGTCGCTTTTTAAGTTTTGGGCATTAAAAAGAAGGGGATGGATCCCTTTTCTTCTCCAGCTCCTGTATACTATATTATCTGGCACAAATCTTATCTTATACAGGCCCTCAGCAACTGTTCCATAAAGGTCCATATGTTGACTATTTCCAGTTTCTACCAGGGCTTTCAAAATTCTTTGTAAGGTTCACTTAAGGTATGTTCATAGGTTCATAGGTAGGTACTAGGCTATTGGCCCTAGCACCTATACAAGCCTAGCCAAAAAGGTACCCTGCCTTTCACCACCCAAGAAAATTATTTTCCTGTGCCCCTGTTAAGCAGAACCACAGAAGTGATCCCCAGGGTGAATTTCCTATTACCTATCCAATCATCAAGATTTTTCTTGAAGAGTGCTAATGAGGAGCTCTGTTTGACACAGATAGGTAGTCTGTTCCAGAGTATGGGAAGTCTCTGGGACAGGAATATATCCCTCCAGCATGTTCTATTTATTGTGGTGACAAGGTTTGGGTCCCTAGAGGGTGTAGCTTGGAGGGATTGGGATTTCTTTAAGTGGAGCATGTCCAACATCTCTGGGTTTGACATAGCTTTGTATGTTAGGCAGAGATCGCCTCTGAGTAGGTGATATGCGACAGAGTAAAGCTGGAGTTTTTTGAGTTGGTCTGCGTAAGGCATCTGTTTGAGGCCAGTAATAATCTTTGTGAGGTATTTTTGCGGCCTTTCCAGTTGTTGTAGATGTCTTGTGAGGTACATACCAAAAGGAGCGTTGTACTATATAATGGGTCTAATGAGTGATGAGTAGAGGGGAACAATGACCTCTTTTTTTCTGGATGAGAAACCTTTTGAGATGAGGTGTGCCACATAGATGGATTTCCAGACCACTGTGGCGATGTGATTATCAAAGGAGAGACTACTGTCCACATGTGTGCCAAGGTCTCTTATCACACTTTCAGTGTTAAGTAGACTACCACCTATGTGGTAGTTCATGGGTACAGAGTTTTTACCAAAGGGGATGACAATGCACTTTTTGGCATTGAGCTTGAGACCATGGCTTTGACACCAGGCATCTGTCTCAGTGGGGCCCTTTTGTAGGATGTCCACATCGTTAGGAGTTTTGATTATGGCTCCTAGTTTGCAGTCATCTGTGAATTTAGTTATCCAAAGTCCTTCTGTGTAAGCCTGTATTTCAGAGAAGTAGATACCAAACAGGAGAGGACCCAGGACTGAACCCTGTGGTACTCCACTTGTCACTGGACTGAAGTCTGATTTGGAGTCTGCTACTTTCACAGTGTGGGTTCTGTCAGTAAGCCAGTTGGCAACCCATTAAGTGACACAGGAATTTATACCTGGTTTAGTGAGTTTATCTATAATTCCAGAGTGGGGGATGGTGTTGAATGCCTTGACGAGATCTAGATAGGCTGTGTGAACCACCTTACCCTCATCTATGGCTTTGGTGACTGCTTCAAAGACGTGTATCAGGTTTAGGAGACATGATCTGCCTTTTACAAACCCAAATTGTGTGGAGTCCAGAGTTTGGAGATCTCCAATTTCTTTGTTTATGAGTTCCATGATGATACATTCCATGGCCTTGCAGACCAGGCTTGTCAGGCTTATAGGGTGGTAGTTCCTGGGGTCTGCTGTGACCCCCCACCTTTGTGGAGTGGGATAACCATTGCGGTGCGCCATTCAATGGGCACAAAGCCTGAGGTGAGGCTATGATTGAACATGGTACTTAGGTGGGGTGCCAGTTCATTCTGTTGTTCGTGTAGAAGGCAGCCTGAGATGTTGTCAGATCCCATGGATGCTGTGTTCTTGGCTTTGGAGAGTGAGGTTTTTACCTGTGCAGCTGTGATTACAGGAACTTTGCATTCTTCCGGTATAAAGATGGGCCCTTTAGGGGGTGAGGGGGGGGTAAATAGCACTGAACCTATCTGCCATGATGTTGGCAATATCAGTTGGTTCTGTATATTTAGTGTCATTGTGCTGTAACTCAGGGCAGATCTGAATGTTGCCATTGAGATTGCTGACATAGCTATAGAATGCTTTGTGGTTGTCTTTAGAATCAGTAGCGATTTTGTTTTCATAACTAACTTTGGAGGATTTTATAAGGGATCTCAGCTTCTTACTGAATCTGACCAGGGAGTTCCTCCAATCGTGGGATTTTACTCTTTTTTGCAACTGTTTCTTTCTTCTGCTGTAGAGTTTGCTTACGGCAGAAGACCACAAGATTGGCTTCCTTTTTTTGGAGGATAGCATCTTGGTTCTGTTAGGGATAGCACGATCCATGCACTCATGTAAGTGCTTATAAAGTGCATTTGTGTAGGATTCAGCTGTCATACCTCTACTGTCCATCTGCATGGGTGTCGTGAAGTTTGCCACTTCTGTCTTAAGAAGCATGAAGTTGGCTTTGGAGAAATCTTTTACGGTTGTTTTCCTAATGGGGGAGTGGGAGCGGGATGTGGATGTCTAGGGTGATTAGTTTGTGGTTGGATCTGACCAACGAGGAGCTGACCTCTGGTGTGGAACACCGGTCGCCCATGTTGGTTATGACCAGGTTTAGGATACTGCTGCCCCTGGTGGGGGTGTGGATAAGTTGATCCAAGGTGTTGGAATTGATGATTTCCAGAAAACGTTGAGCAAAAGAGTTGGTACGCGAGTAGTTTTCCCAGTTAATGGTGGGGTAGTTGAAATCACCCATTATTAGGGTGTTGGGTTGTACCTTAATACTTTCCAATGTATCAAGAAAAGAGGAGTGGGAATCCTGGGACATGGTGGGGGGGTCTGTAGTGAGCTACAATCTGGATTGCGGTTTTGCCCTGGGCCTTCCTAAGGGGGGCTTTTGTGATCAGACCCCCATGAGCCTATTCCCTTTTGTAACCTGTATTTCATCATTGAAAAAGTCATTTTCTCCCTTTGAACCAGCATCTAGGGTGGATCCAAAAATTCTTTCCTGGAAAACTCCCTTCTTAGTAGCAAGTACTTCAGTTAAAATAATTTTTTGAACCACAGGCAGAGCTGTAGCTGTCTCATCTGGCACCCAGTGCCCTCTGATTTGGAATTCCTCAACACTAAGTTGAGGAGCAAAAAAAAAAACAGTCCCTTTTCCAACTGGTGACATCCTGCCAATGTGAAGAGCTTAAAAAAAGGGCTCTTGGTACTCACAATCAGGGTCTATATTAAAATCACTGAATGCTTAAAAAGGCGAACGGTGATTGAACGACCCTATGTAAGTGAAAGCTTACAATGTCGAAGTGACAGAACAGTGATTTTTTTCCCAAGGGAAAAAAATCTCTGTTCCAATAAAAAAAAAAAAAAAAAAAAAAATCAATTTCAAACATTACATTAAGTGGGGGGGCTGCACCCCCACACCCCCCTACTTAAATATACTTACTCCGAGACCACACTACAGTGCTGAAAACGGCAAAAAACCAAAGCGGCCAAGCAAATTCTTTCCCAGGGAAAGAATTCGCTTAATAGCCGCTTCAATATTTTGCATTTTCAGCCTTTTAAGTTCGACCAAGATGCATTCAAAAGAATGCGTCTTTGGTCTTCTAATATAGACCCTCACAATCATGCCCCCTAAAACCTTCCATGTAGGGCAGGTACCCTATCTATGCTTCATACCACAAACTTTGTATGCAAACCTCCTTAGCTAAGTAATTCACAGAGACAGGGTAGTCCTGTGAAGATGAAATCCCACTTTCATGTCCAAGGTTGCTATGGATGCAAATCTTAAGCAGTCTGTAAAATCTTCAAGTATTTTTTCTAAATTATACCAGTAAAGAAGAGTACCAACTGCACTGTATGGATGTGGAGAAGAAGGTGGATTTCTATCTGAACAGAACAAAAGATTTCAGAAAGAATGCACAATAGTTCATATATTCCACTGATAAAACGCAGACAAGAAGGTTTCCAAATTCACCTTATCTAGGAAATTGCAAGGTGTATCACATTTTGCTATGAGAATCATGCTAAACTGTTAACACTACAAGCATTCTTTAAGGGCAGTGGCTACATCACATGTCTTTTAGCAAAATACGTCCACACATGATATATGTGATGCTGCAGCTCGAGCGTCTCTAAAAACTTTTTCAAGGCATTACAAACTGATGTGGTCTCTTGTTCCTGGTCTTTTTTCTAGGCCAAAATTAACTAGGGCATGCTTTCAAGAGGCCACCTATGGGAATCTGTTGTAGAGTTTCTTGCAATGATAAGGAGGCTAGATCTGTCTCTGCAGGATTCAAAAAGTGTGTCTTTACAATCATGGCTGGCAGATCTGTACATCCCTGGTCACCTTTCCCTGACCTGGCACAGGGGGCTTTGCCTTAGGCAGTGTGCATACAACTATTTTTAGCTGGAAGGAAAGGCTTATCTTATGACACCCACACTAATGTGCCTTTCCTTCTTCCATCCCTTTACAAAACACTGTCACCACCAAATCATCTTTTATTGCTATACTTTACTCTGAAACACCCATTCCCTAATCCTCCAAAGCAGCTTTACTACTATCATAGAAACACTTTTGCTTCTAGTTTCCTATTTCCAAACTTCCTTCTAACATTAAGCATCATCCACAACAACCTTTCTCTCTCCTATACTGCTTTGCACTATATCCATTTCCACCCAGACTCCCTCCCCAATAATAACTATTATTCTATATTTCAACTTCTACTTTTCCCAAATAAACCCTCTCTAGTTCCTGTCTTAGCTACATATTCCTACTCTATTCTTTCTAGTACCTCTATTTCTTACATGTCATAAACCTAAGAGAAGATGCCAAGAGAACTTAACTCTTTTCCTACCTATTTTCTTCTATCATCGCTAAACATCCTACAGCTCTGCGACTTCTTGCTTTTATTTCCCCACTACTATCCATCAATAAAATGCAGATTCCTTTAATTAATCAGGTTGCTCCGCAGATTATCCTCTGTTCTTCTCCTTCTGAGCCATCTCTCATCCCACCAAGACTCAGAAAAAGCTCTCAACATCTATCCATCTCTGTCCCAATTACCTATCTATACTTCCTCCCTACACTGTCCACACATTGCACCAAACCTATTTAATGATGCTCCTCACCTTTACCCCAAATATACATTATTTAACTCCATTTCATCTCAAATGAAAATAAAGTAAGTGGAAAAATACTTTTGAAAAAAACAAGACTCAAACGTACCCCAATATACTAAAATCCTTTTAGGAGGAGATATTGCCTATCACAACCAACACCTAGACAATTCCCTTCTGTACACTATTCTAAGCCCACAATGGTCAACCCCCCACACCTCAGTAATCTAACTTTTGCCATCATAAATATTAGATGCATAAGAAATAAAATTACTGAACTATATTCCTGGATTACCTGACACAAACCTGATATTCTAGCTATAACTGAAACATGGCTTAAACCCAGCATAAATGGCTCCAAAATTATACCTTGGCTATAATATCGTCTTTAATGACTGTATAAAGATGAAAGGTTGTGGCATCGTTTTAATATTTCCCAACTACCACCACATTTCTCCCAACAACAAACCAATACCAAAATACAATTCAGCACAGTATCTTATTACTTTCCTGAAAATAAACAAATATGAATTAATGTTCTTTACATCCCTCCTGATGACAATACGGATACACTAGAAGATATACTACATTGGCAACACATAATTCCACAAGAAAACAATACTACTAGGTGATGACAATGTTAATTAGTCGGGCATAACCTCTAACTCCCCTACATCCAGCATGAATTTATATGGTTTCACATAACTAAATAGCCTCACTCATTAAAGGAAGACATCAAACTCCTTATCATACTGGATCTTAGTATCAGACCCTAGTAAATTCACCACCACAGGTCCAATATGTTTGTGCTCTATTCTTCGGAGCTGCTCTTGGTTTGGCCTACATCACCTGAAAATTATAGATAATCTGCTGTATCTAAAGCCATTCTCTAAAAGAACAAAAATAACTATAAGTTTGCACTTCTGCTGATTATTTTTACTGTATTCACAAGAATCCTGTATTAATTGTTACATTTCTCACACTTTAGTAAAGTTTCAAAGCTGAACTGTTTCCACTCCTGCTCAGTCTCAAACCCTGTACCTTATTTACAGGTGACAACAGCCTGAATCTTCTACAACAATTACCAGTACTCAAAGTGTACGTATGTGTGATATTTATCAAGGAATTGAATTTCAGTGCATTTTCAAGGAACTGTGAGCTTTAAGGGAAGAGAAGTTTATTGCTGCACATGCTAAGTCCGTTTTCAATGTGTAAATGTTTTGTTTAGCAAATGGCTGTCACTGTTTGTGCAATAGAATTTGAAAGCAGTGTTAAAGTCACAAACTCACAATCCTAGTGTTTAAAATTAGGGTCCAAGTTAAGCTGACAGAAGTCACGTCCACTTCAACACATCACTCTCATTCCCACCCACAGTCTCATTTTACTTTTAAATATCCTGTAAATCCACAGTTCCAGTCTTGTTTCAGCTCCCAGGAAAAACTAATCTTTGGATTTGTGTTCCTCTCCGGCTTACATTGGATTGGGAAACTATGCTCCCAGCTCCTGGCTCATATTTAAAATAAAGAAAGCTGTGCCAGGAAAAAGGGACATCAGTGTATACTAATTTTTAAATTTTGCATCACTCATGTTTCTACAGATGTACAAGCAGCCTGCTCATAGGAAATAGTGCATTTGTCTAGTAGTATTCCAAAATCAGCAAATATCAAACTAGAGCTGAAAAAGGAAAAGAGAAGTGTGTCTGCTAATCTTCTGTCACACACTTGTTTTCTATGGAATTACTAGCATGTGAGAAAGTCATTACACCAGGCTAGTATTCAAAAATAAGAATACAGTAAAATAAAACATGAAAGAAAGAGAAATATGGTTCCTACTACTACTGTTTGCCTGACTCAGATGCTTTCTATAGGTAGAAGCCATGTCATAAAATTGTTGTAGATAGCCAGGACTGACAATCACCACAGAATAAAATATGAAATAAAAGAAACAAAAAATTCTGTTTACTAATGTTTTAAAAGCCTTGCATTCCTGATGTGCTTTCTAGAATAACAGCAGCAGTCAGGTCATTAAAAGCCTTAAAGGCTACTTTTCTCAGTGGATAAAATGCACAGACTAAACTAATGAATGGCTCACAGTGAGAGCTGTTCTCAGTACAACTGCAATTTCAGATGTAATTTGGCTACCACCTTTGAAACTTCCTTCATGCACTCTTCCCCCACCCTCCTCAGCCAAAGGTGAGTATGCTCAGAAAGGCAAACCTGAAATGTAAATAAAGGCTGAATCAAAACAAAAAAATCCTTGGGGCTGCCCCATTAAGAACACAACAGGTTGCATACGTTATTTTTACGCAGAAGACTGTGGGCTTTTCTCCCACAACTTGTAGATGGATTGCTGGTGCTGTGTTGTACTTTAAGCAATAAAAGGGGGGGGGGGGGCTGCAGTCCTGAGTATGTCCTTCTTTGGATGAGATGACTAGTAACTATGAACTTGTTGTCTGTTTGCCATCCATTCCCTATTGCAATATTACCAGCTTACCATTTTGTTAATGTAACCTAAGCAATTCTTCAAGGGCAGTAGGCATTTGTGCCAGTATGAATCTAATACCATAATTACATTCCAGAAATGAAAAAGGGTTGTTAAACACCTTTTTGACATCAGAAAGGTACTTAAGAAACTTTTGTTAAACCCTTCTAAGTGTTGTAAAGTTCTAATTTTGCTCTAGAGTTTAACAGTGGCCACTGCACCCACAACAGAACAGCAGCAGGAAGCTAAAACAACTTTAAAAACATTGCTCTAGTCCACTGTTTTAAATAGAAAGTGAGGCAGAGCAAAGTGTCTAACAGCTTTATAACCATTTATTCCTTACAGGGACACTTCATTTTGCCTGCTGTCTTTGTGGCAGTGCTAAGTGTTTTACATTTTTCAGAGATGCAAAACATTTTACTTTCATTCATGCTCATACACTTTTTCTGTAACTTGTAGTACACGGTGCAGGTAAAACTCCAGATACTACAAAGAATTATGATAGTGTTTCCAATTATACATCTGTTTTGTGTTTGAGAGATGGATGTTAAGATTTACCTCTCAAGCTTTGGACTGATCCACTCTCAAGATGAATTTCTAGACATTCATGTCTCAAAAACAAAACAACTCGGTTGTGATCAGACACTCAGCCATACCTGTCTATATTTTATTCTGTCTAGTAATAAACAGTACAGCTGATAATATTACAGAAATTCTACTCTTTATCCAGTGAAAGCAAAATAAGTCAATGGGTGACAATGGGGGCCACAGCTGCTCCCAACTTTGCCAACTCAGCCTGAATCTATTTATGAGTCAGCCTACTGGTCATACACAGCATTTTACGGCAGGTACATTGAAGACCTGTTTTTAACATGGGAAGGCAAGGAGAGCATACTAAAAGAAAATATCTAATAATTCTAGGTGATAAGACAGAGCTGTGTCTGTTTTATGTAAGTACACAGCTAGCTGCATTCTGATTTTCATAACTGTTACAGGAACTAAAAACAGGAAAGAACAATTCAAAAAGAACCATCTTACTCAAGTTTCTGACTGTCAAACAGAAAATGAAACTAATTCTTCTCAGCCTCTGACAATTAAAAATCACAGCATTAGTTTTAGAAAAACAGTGACGCCCATATTGCTCAACTTCTAAGCTCAAAAAATCTGGACAAAGCCACACATAATGGGGGACAAAGACCCAAAAATCAGGGACAAATTTGTTTTTATAAACTTAAGAAGTTGATATAATGGTAGATTTTGTATTGGCATGCATTTTCTTGTGAATATGAAGTATGAAACTCAAATATCTTTTATTATTTAGTGACTTCAGTCATTAGTTATTTACCAGAAAGTCACAAATTTTAATGAGGAATAGACTAAAAATATGAAGCAAAAAGCTGGACATTCTGTGAAAATCTGGACAGTTGAGAGGTAACTTCAAAAACCCTTAACTTAATTTGCCAAGTACAAGGTTGACAAATTCTGGATGCGATAAGTAAAGTGATAGGACGTCCAACCATAAATTTAGTTTGGTATAGAGGATTATGATTGGGTCTCTGATCACAACCCTCTTGGTATCTGTTCAAGAAATGTTTGTGAAGAAATACACCTTGTGAGTGAAGCTTAAGATATGAATCAACATCCATTTCAAGAACAGATAACCACTGGGTTAAGATCAGTGAATTCTGATCATAATTCTTTGTAGTATGTGGATCTTTAGCTGCTCTGATGTACAAGTTAGAGGTAAAACACTGATGTAAAAGTGAGAACTGCGTTTCACCTTTTAAAGCTGTAAGACAAACTCTGCCACAAAGACAGTCGCCAGAAGTATATTACTGATGCATCAACAGTTTTATAATCTGTTATACATCTCACTCTTTCACATTTCCCCCTCTTTACCAGTACAAAGTATATCAGAGCACTTAAAGCTGTTAAGCTTCTAACTCTGTTCTCTGTTGGCTACCATCTGCGGACTACTGAGAGACAAGAGCACGACAAACATAACAGGTTCAGAAGTTGCGAAAAAAGATATGTACTTACCATAACGTTCTATATGTGTTGTCCATCTCAACCTTTATCTTCACTGATGGGTTGGATCCGATGTGTCGGATCCATCTTGGCCTTTACAAAAGCTCAAGGACTTCAGCAAAGCTCGTGGGCCTCCTTCCCTACCCATAATGCAATTCCCTGGCTTCCTTAGATCTCGTTTGCTGCCCTGCTAGAAGGATCTTCAAGCAAACTCCAGGCAAAGGTTTTGGCTATTTTAGTCTTTTTGTATTTTTTTTTCTCCTTAAATTTCACTGTTATTTCAGCTGTAGTTTAGTGCCTCCCCATTATAGCAGCAGTTTTTTCCTCCTAGGTTAGCTTTTTCCTTTATATTAGCTTCCGTTTAACTTACAGGATGTCTAACTTTCTCCCGTTTGAGTTAGAGGGTGTCCCTTTCCCTTCCCCTTTTCTTCTTTGAAAGTAGAGTGTTAGTAGTGCTAGTAGTTTCCCACCTTTCTTTTCCTGTTACTGTGATAGTTCTAAATTAAAAACAAATACTTTATCTTTACCTTTATCTTCTTTGTGTTGCTTGGTGTTACTAAATTTTCAGTATGTCCCAAAAAGAAAATAAGCTTTTAGGGTTTAAAAAGTGCGAGAACTGTAGTAAAAAGATGCTCCTCAGTGACTCTCATACTGTTTGGGGGCCTCTTCATTTGCAGGAGTCTTGTTCCATATGCTACGCCATTAACCAGGGAGCACTTATGGAATGGAAAAATAAATTGATTTTGAAGGGGTTACTAAAAAAAACATTTTCTGAGGCTATCTCTTCTGATCCCATCTCTCCTAAGTCTAATAAATCTGAGAGAGTGGGAAAGCGTCTTTCTCTGGCTCCAAAATCATTGTTGGAGCCGAAAGCTAAATATCCAAAGGTATCCACTCTGACAGCATCCACGAAGTATAGTCAGCATGTTCCATGTACAACAAATTAGTAACACCATATCCATAAATAGCTTAAACTTTAATCAGTAAAATCTAGGCAGGAAAGTATGTTTAATGGCAAAATATAAAGCACTTTGCTTGAAATGAAACAACTTACTGACAGGACAAAGTGCTTGTTCCTGATGTCAGTCTAAGTGTGATACCATACCTGTTAAACACAGCACTGCCTAATGTTGAAGACCTTTGTTAACAAATGAAGTCAGTAGTGACAGCAGTGACACATTACAGCAGAGGACAGTACAACAAACTGCTTGACTGCAGCACTGACAGTACAGCTATTGTTTAGCAGTTGAATCCACTAGGTCTGTTCACATCTGGAATAAGAAGGATTTTGATGAAGTGCTTATATAACCCTAATCATTAACACTGTAAGATTAAGTAATCAGGTAGCTACAACTTATTTCACTGAATTTATCAGCTATCCAGTGCTGCTGAGTAGTCCTACATCAATCCAGTGAATCACTGCCACCACTCACACAGATTAATACGCATATAGGAAACAAATGGATTGCAGGACCTTTCTTTCATTACATCCACCAATATGTATGCACACACACTGATGAAAAATTTAGAGTCAAAAGTCCATATAGGAAACCAGAATACCTAGTGAAACAATATGATGATATGTAGGTTCCACACAGAAAGCACCCTAACCAAATGCCAAACTAGAGAACCTCTTTTGGTGAGGAAAAATGCTTTCTCACTGCACAACTGTAACTGATTCTGAAACTACATAGTGATAAAGCAACTGTTTCTTGATAATAATGTGTGATTCAGAACAGATTTTTAAACAAAATACTGCTTAGAACCCACCAGACAGCATACATTCTTAAGGATGAAACCATCCTCCTTTAGACAAAAGATAACATGCAGTCATTTGATGGTGAAACACAACGTCATAATATTGGGTAGTGTTAACATTAGTCTGTGAAATACAAAACAATTTCATATCTTTAAGAGGAAGAAACAACTGCAGCATACTAGCAATATGCAATTATAAGCAAACTGAAGCAGTGAGTGGCGACCACCTCTCTGTCCATTTCTCACTCTCAGATTCCAGGGCTATATTTTGGTGTTTTTGTTCAGAGAGAGGGGAAATGGCAATAATATAGAAGGCTGGCAAAGTGTTGAACCTTAGAGTCTTGGATTATTAGAGTACTACCAAGTGACAGGATAAGAAACAAAAATGTAGTAGGGAGTATACCAAAGCAGTTTTAGCTAAGCAGTGATGTGTCCTATGCAGCACGTGTACAGCATGCTAAACAGAAGCTTAGTGCTAATGAAGCAGTTGGGCAACCTGAGTGCACTTAGCTGCCTAACACTACAGACAGTCTAAAGCAAGGCAGAGAAGGAATAAAGGGAGAAACAGAAGTGATGAGTGCTTACTCTCCTGAGGTGCCGTCGCTCATGCTGAAGGAACAAGGAAACAAAGAAACGGTGAGACAGAAAGTTAGGCAATGCAAACAGTAAATCTCAGAATGTCAGGTTTCTAACACAGTCAGCCAGCAACAATTTTGTTTCAAAGAAACATGTCTTTTTCTTTCTTTCTGTTTCTTTTTTTTTTTTTTTGCTGCAATAGTTCCTCAAAAAACTCAATTTCCAAATTTCTAGGATAAGGAGATAATACTCAACCTATTCATTCCCTCCATCTTTTGGTTCTGTCCTGCAATAACTTTTTCTGGGCACTAGTTTACTGTGGGACATTTACTTCCGACCTTCAGTTTTGGTGAGTAGCAATGACAGAAGACAACAGTCGTCAAGTCCTGATCCCCAGAATCAAACTACAGCAAATCAATAATAAGAAACCCTAATAAACTTCAGCTAAGAAACACACACACACACATTCTCACACACACACACACACACACACACACACACACACACACACACACACACACACACACACACACACGCATACATGCACACACGCACACACTCACACACTCACACACTCACACACATCACACAAACAAACACACACACACAAACACACACACAAAAAGCTGATTCCCTAAACCAGCATTTTTTTAAATAATGAGGCCAGTTTTCCTAGAGAGGTCCAGGCTTGTTTTAAGGAAGACTCAAACAATCTTGAATGCTTAAAATATTAAATACTCAGAAATGGGTTTTGTGACTGTGATGACCCACCATTGGAAAAGTAATCAAGGAGCCTCAATCCTCACCACTGGCAACAGTGGGAGACATACACTGAGAAGATGGCAAGGTACACACACAGTATTTCCAAATGCAGCTCTCTGCATCAAGTGCAATTTCCCTTAAGAGCACCCAGAGACCACAGTCAGTCCAGGGCTGGTTTCTCCCTCTTTCTCCATATCCCCAGTATGACTCCCTGCTGGGACAGCAGCAGAGTTGAGATTTTAGCTGAGTGGCCAAGCCAAGACGTCCAGCACCCTCTCTGTCCAACCAGTGCTTCATGTCCTTGCCCAAGTAGCTGATGCACACACGTTATAAGGTTTGATTTATATATACACACACACACACACACACACACACACACACACACACACACACACACACACACACACCTGGGAAAGGCTGGCACAGGTTTACTAGTTAGGCTGCATTTTACAGAGACTATAAGGTAGTTATCATTGCCACCAGCCAACTCCTTATCAGCTACTTTAAGGCCCTTAACAAAGGGTGTCCAGCCTTACTGTGCAATATTAATATTAATACAAATGGCAGTTTGACCAACAGCAAGGCTATTAGGAGTGGCCCTCAGTGTCACCAAATAAATATGCAAGTACTTTCAAAACTTAAATATGTCTTACAAAGATCAGCTACAATGAAAGGTGTAAATATATTTAAAAATAAATAATGAACAAACAAATCAATATTAAATATGTATTCACAGTCACATCAGAGTTCAAAACCACAGGAAATATTTAAAACAACATTGCAAGACAGTCTCAAATAAATAAAGAAAAATATTTAAACTAAGCTTCACTATATTCCTGACTATATCTAAGAGAATTACTGTACCCTAGTTAATTTACTTAAGAGCAAGTCAGATGTGGTGAATGGATCTTATGATTGTTGTCAGATCCAAGACACAATATAGAATGTTGCATTTCTCTAACAAACTTCTGAAATTAATATCTCAAATATTATTGCAGGGATAGCATGCAGAATGACATAATTTCTTGTCATCTGACTCTATCCCAGGTGAAACACACAGTGCTGGAAGCTAGCAGTATTTGGCATCTACCTGTGAAAATACATAGACCTGAGATCTTTGGCATGTGCTGGAAGTCATAAAACAATTACCTTCCTTCATGTTTTCAAAACTAGTAATTAGATCACCTTAAAGACAATACAGAGAGCTCCCTAGTATAGGCATTCTGTCTCTAGCTGCCATCTTCTTCTTCTTCTTTCAGCTGCTCCCGTTAGGGGTCGCCTCAGCAGATCAACTGTTTCCATTTCTTCCTGTCCTCTGCATCTTGCTCTGTCACACCAACCCCCTGCATGTCCTCTCTCACCACATCCATAAACTTTATCTTAGGCCTTCCTCTTTTCCTGTTACCTGGCAGCTTCATCCTTAGCATCTTTTTCCCAATATACTCTGCATCCCTCCTCAGCACATGTCCAAACCAACGTAATCTTGCCTCTCTGGCTTTGTCTCCAAACCTTCCAACCTGGGCTGACCCTCTAATATACTTATTCCTAATCCTGTCCATCCTCGTCACAACCAGTGCAAATCTTAACATCTTCAACTCTGCCACGTCAAGCTCTGACTACTGCCTTTTTGTCAATGCCACTGTCTTCAACCCGTATAACATAGCTGGTCTCACTACCCTCTTGTAGACCTTCCCTTTCACTCTTACTGGTACTCGTCTGTCACAAATCACTCCTGACACTCTTCTCCACCCACTCCATCCTGCCTATACTCTCTTCACTTCTCTTCCACACTCAACATTACTCTGAACTGTTGATCCCAAGTACTTAAACTCATTCACCTTCACCACCTCTACTCTCTACATCCTCACCATTCCTCTGTCCTCCCTCTCATTCACACACATATATTCTGTCTTAGTCCTGCTGACTTCATTCCTCTTCTCTCTAGAGCATATCTCCACCTCCCCAGGGTCTCCTCCACCTGTTCCCTACTCTCACTACAGATCACAATGTCATCTGCAAACATCATAGTCCACAGGGACTCCTGTCTGATCTCGTCTGTCAACCTGTCCACCCCCATTGCAAAAAAGAAAGGGCTCAGAGCTGATCCTTGATGTAATCCCACCTCCACCTTAAACGCATCCGTCACTCACACTGCAAACCTCATCGCTCTCACACTACCCTCGTACATATCCTGTACCACTCTTACATACTTCTCTGACACGCCTGACTTCCTCATACAATACCACAACTCCTCTCTAGGCACCCTGTCATATGCTTTCTCTAAAGTCACAAAGACACAATGCGACTCCTTCTGACCTTCTCTGTGCTTCTCCATCAACACTCTCAGAGCAAACATCGCATCTGTAGTGCTCTTTCCTGGCATGAAACTATACTGCTGATCACTAATCATCACCTCCCTTCTTAACCTAGCTTCCACCACTCTTTCCCATAACTTCATGCTGTGACTGATCAGTTTAATCCCTCTGTAGTTACTACAGCTCTGCACATCACCCTTATTCTTAAAAATCGGTACCAAAACACTTTTTCTCCATTCCTCAGGCATCCTGTCACTTTCCAAGATTTCATTAAACAATCTAGTTAAAAATCCCACTACCATTTCACCTAAACACCTCCATGCTTCCACAGGTATGTCATCTGGACCAACAGCCTTTCCGTTCTTTATCCTCTTCATAGCTATCCTTACTTCCTCCTTGCTAATCCACTGCACTTCATGATTCACTATCCGCACATCATCCAACCTTCTCTCCCTCTCATTCTCTTCATTCATCAACCCCTCAAAGTACTTTTTCCATCTACTCAACACACTCTCCTCGCTTGTAAGTATGTTTCCCTCATTATCCTTTATCACCCTTACCTGCTGCACATCTTTACTAGCTCGGTCCCTCTGTCTAGCCAATCGGTACAGGTCCTTTTCTCCCTCCTTAGTGTCCAACCTTTTATACCGCTCTTCATACGTCTTATCCTTAGCCTTCGCCACCTCTCTCTTTGCCATGCACCTCATCTCCTTATACTCTTGTCTACTTTCTTCATCTCTTTGACAATCCCACTTCTTCTTCACCAACCTCTTTCTCTATATACTCTCTTGTACTTCTTCATTCCACCACCAGGTCTCCTTGTCCTCCTTCCTCTTTCCAGATGTCACACCAAGCACCCTTCTACCATCTCTCTTACTAGCTCTGCTGTAGTTACCCAGCTATTTGGTAACTCTTCACTGCCACCCAGTGCCTGTCTTAACTCTTCCCTGAACATCACCTCACAATTACCCTTTTTCAATTTCCACCATTTAATCCTTGGTGCTGCCCTCACACTCATCCTCCTCTTCTTGATCACCAGTGTCATCCTACAAACCACTATCCAATGCTGCCTAACTACACTTTCCCCGCCACCACTTCACAGTCTCCAATCTCCTTCAGATTGGCTTTTCTACATAAGATATAATCATTTCTTTGTGCCGGTCCCAAGCCTGGATAAATGGGGAGGGTTGTGTCAGGAAGGGCATCCGGCGTAAAATTTTGCCACATCATATATGCAGAAAACTGTCTCTAGCTGCCATAAAGTAATTTAATTTCATCTATTTTTCTGAAATTTACTAGCCTGAGGTTAACCTCCTATATCCGTTTCCACTGTTAAAATATATACATTTAAACAGTTACAATAATGCATGTACATTTCTGTTCTTTTCCAGTAGGGCACACTGTGGTTACATTTTAAGCACTCTGCAAAAACCTTTTCAACACACGCTTCTGTACCATTTTGATATACACATGATATACAGTTCTAATACAGTTGTAACATAAGCATCATATAAATCATGTTGATATTCACAAATGACATATAATTATTTATAAAATTCCAGCTAGCTGTGCTGGCAGTACCTCCTTTGTCACAGTGAGAATCAGACTAAATGCAGGATATTAATCGATGAGTATGAATACCTGTCTGCAAAGTATTATTGAAAGAATAATGTACTAAGCTACTTTGTGTGTGTGCTCCCACAAACACCTTTTGTGTGTGTGTGTGTGTGTGTGTGTGTGTGTGTGTGTGTGTGTGTGTGTGTGTGTGTGTGTGTGTGTGGGCGTGCGCTCCCTTTTTATGTAACGAATCAAGGTACTTTACTGACATTAAGGCTTATCCTAGATGATCATGTGCTTCCTCACATGCTACTAATAGTGTGCACTCTTGCCTTTTTTGTGTGTCTCCATCCAAAACCAGCCACAGCCATGAGCCACCCTATGTCGGGCCTCTCCCAATAAAATCACTGCAGGTGAACATTTAATAACCTGAAATATTTAAACAATCTGAGGATGTTACTATAAAAAATATTAAACAAAATAAATTGCTTGGGAACTATTCATGATAAATGCTTGACCAACCAAAATACAGAGACATCTAAACATACGATACTGATTCACAACTATTTAATTCTTGAAAACATGATAATCCCACATATATGAACTGTGATGCACACTTCAGATCAATGTCAAAAACTGGCATATTTCTGTATGCATATTATCTATTTCTCATTCCTTTTGAGCATAAAAGTACTCTAATAAAATATGCATTACTGAAGCCGCTACTACAAAAATGCCAGTCACAGAACTGCTGAAATGCTCATCTATCTAAGCACATACTGTTAAAAGCGGCTGAATTCATAACATTATTCCTCAAAAATCTGCTATGCTAGTAGGTGAAAACCTTATACATGTGCTGGAGATGTCATTAAGAAGACATAACACGACTGCTACCATATATACACTGACTATCCTAAGACTCCTAAAATTCAAAGTGTTGTCACAATATCCTTATTCAGTACTCACTGGCATTGTTAATGCCTATGGAATCCGATTATTTATTTACCTATATATCCTTTATTTACTGGGTTAGCCCCATTAAGCTAGTAGCCTGTTTTCAGGGGAGACCTGAAGTGGTGTTTATACTACTAGGGGAAATTTGGCCAGGACATTGGGGAACTTTGCCTACTCTTTTTGATAGGTGCCATGGGATCTTTTACATCCACTTGAGCTACCCCCCACTCAGACAGATGGGACCTCGGTTAACAGATTAGTACTAGGCTAACTGCCCTTGTATGCCATTTTAAGCCTTGCCAAATACCCCATGTCAGAATTAAACACTGCACCTCGTGTCTGTAAGGTAACTACCTTAACCATTATGCCAGCCACCCACTAGTAACATCTCATCTGAAGGATGACACTCATGAGTGCAGCACCTCCCTTATGCTGCACTACAGTATCTACCTGGTGTGGGAAAAGAACCTACAGCTTCTGCACCAAAGGTGAGTGTGCCACCTTTTGTGCCACTGGCACTGCCAGTGAATTGCAATAGATTCTTTATTATGTCTTAGATAATGGGTTTGGAAAGTGTGGGATGGTCAATGTTCCACAGCAGGTTTTTAATGCACAGCTACTGCCCAATGAATAATTAGAGTGCCCCTGAATAATTAGAGCACGCAATCTGCCAAGAAATCACGATGCAGAGAATGAAATAGTCTCCTATAGCTATCATTTCCTTTCCCCTTTCTAACCATGAATGTTGCTCAGTTATTAAGAGGGACCAAAATCAAATAAAATAAACTTAAGAGAAATTACAAGGACCTGTCTTTTCCCTTCCCGTCACTAACCTGGATTCTGAGTTAAATAATTAAAATTAAATTGATTAATAAAATTAAAATAATCGAAAGCAAGTACCTGCTGCAGCAGTTACAATAACCTGCCCTTTCCTTTCTTCTTACTAACAAAGGTTCAGAGAAAGTGTGGTTAGGTGATACAAGGACAACAGGTATGTGTGTGTGTGTTTGTGTGTGAAAAGTGAATGTTTTCTGTGTGTGGGTCTATGAGTTCTAATCCTTTGCTGACAAAAATGACCTGAAATAAACGAAAAGTACGCCGTCAAAATTCTAGATACAATCTTTCATACAATAATTTCCCTCCAACTATCAGACTATATGAACGAATATCACCTGCTATCACATTAATGATTTGGTTCACCACTCCACCTTGTTACTACCTCATACTGACCTTGGCATTAGTCCTAATACCAGGCCCTGTTCTACAGACATCTCTCACATCATCATTCTACTGTTAACTTTAACCTCTCCAACATCTTCCTACTTCTTAAAGTAGTTTCTCAAGCTCCATTCTTGCTCTACTGCTGTTTTCAATCTACATTAAAAAGAAGTTATTTCCTTACCATAACGTTCCATGTAGAGTGTTCATCTCGCCTTTGTTCTTACACACGGGTTCGGAGCTGAACCTCGGCTCTGAGTCAGCCGAATTGCAAAGCTCTGAATCTCAGAGAAGCTCGAGACCAGCCCATATCCCACAATCCTCCCTGCCATTACTCAGATCTAGTTTGCAAGCAAACCAGACGAAAGGATCCAACACCTGCGGTGCTAGAAGTATACACTCTCTACAGCCATTCAGAGACACTCTCTCACCATAGCAATAACTAATGGTCTAAGCATATATCCCATGACACACGAGACCATATACCCCGCAAAGGGTCAAGACACGTCTATCAGACTCTAATCCTACCAGTTCTTCCAAACACATGGGGGGGGGGAGGGAATGTAAGAACAAAGGCGAGATGAACACTCTACATGGAACGTTATGGTAAGGACATAACTTCTTTATGTAAGAGTGTTCAATCTCGCCGTTTGTTCTTACACATGGGTAGCGTCCCTAGCTCCGTGACCCCGAGTGACTCATGGAAGAACGTTCCTAAGCACAGTGGAACCAAATGATGTCCTATCCTTGGAGACCTTGTCCACTCTATAATGAGTGATGAAAGTATGTGGTTTAGACTATGTGGCTGCTGCACAAATAGTGTCCAAAGGCAAGCGAGCCGCATGAGCTAAGGAGGTGGAAATGGATCTGGTAGAATGGGCCTTAGGTTTGTTTGGTAAGGATTGGTTTGATTTAGAGTATACAAATGTTATACAGTCAGCAAGCCATTTAGATAGTGTACGTTTAGTAATTGCCATGCCCTTTTTATTGTCTGCAAAAGCAACAAAGAGTTGATCCATTTTTCTGAAAGCTTTGGTCCTGTCTAAATAAAATCTTAGCTGCCTGTGAACATCCAACTTGTGCAACATATACTCCAGTTTGTTAGTATGGTTTTTGAAAAAGGTAGGGAGTTCTATAGACAGGTTAATATTCGTAACTGAACATACTTTTGGAAGGAAAGATGGATTTGTACGCAAAGAAACCCTGTCTGGGTGGAATATCAGGTAAGGTGGTCTGACCGATAATGCCTGCAGCTCTGAGACTCTACGAGCTGAGGTCATGGCGATGAGAAACAGCGTCTTCTATGACAAGAACTTTAGGAGGCATGACGAAGCAGGTTCAAAAGGTGGCAACATGAGTTGCGACAGCAGCAAATTCAGGCTCCATGGAAAGAAAGGTTTTCTGACAGGCGGTCTAAGATGGAAGGTTCCTTTCAAAAAGGCTTTACAAAGCCTGTGAGACATAATAGAAGAACCTCCCTCAACAATATGGAAGTTTGATATGGCCGCCAACTGTACTCTTAGAGTGGAAGTAGAAGCTCCTTCGTGAAAAAGGATGGATAAGAATTCTAAAATTTTATGTAAAGGAGCTACCAAGGGATCTAAGTTTTGACTAGATGCCCAATATACAAAGCGTTTCCACTTACTCATTTACAGCTTAGTAGTAGAGGCTTTATGAGAAGCAACTAGGATGTGTTGAACTGATGGAATGAGTAGATGAGACCTGGCTAGGCAGGGAAGTGGAGCAGCCAAGCTGCTAGTTTGAGGGACTGTAGAGATGGGTGAGGAACTCCCGACGAGTGTGTCAGCAGGTCTGGCACTGGGTCCAGAATCCACGGTTCCTCTATTTGATGAGCTCGAAGAAAGGGAAACCATATTTGATGAGGCCAGAATGGGGCTATGAGTAATATAGTCCTTTCCAGGCTCCTGACTTTCTGTAGAAATCTGGGAATCAATGGAGTCAGTGGGAATGCATATAGGAGACCCGGGGGCCAATCGTGTATCAGTGCGTCCCTGGGGACATCCCCCGGAGGGGGTAGAAGGGCAAAGTAGCTTCTGCATTTTGCATTCAATGGGGAAGCAAACAGATCGCAGCAAGGCTGGCCCCATTTGCGGAAGATCTTTTCCGCCGTCTGTGAATTCAGGGACCACTCGTGAGGTAACAGGATGGCTCTGCTCAACCTGTCCGCAATGATGTTGGATGACCCCGGGATGTGCATTGCTATCAGAAAGCGACCCATGGACTCTGCCCATTGCCAAATTCTCATGGCCTCTCTGCATAACGGGTAAGACCTGGTTCCCCCTTGCTTGTTTATGTTCCAGACTACAGACATGTTATCTCTCTGAACTGCTACTGTCCCTAGAGTTAAGAGGGCTTGGAAGTGTTGCAACGCTAGGAACACCTCCCTCAACTCCAGAACATTTATATGTAGAGTGTACTCCGTGCTGGACCATTCTCCTCGGACTGTTCTTCCCTGAAAAAGGCCCCCCCACCCTATCAGGGAAGCGTCCGTTGTTATTTTGGCTGTTGGAATGGGTAGAACGAACGGACGACCCACAGTGAGGTTCTGGTCGCGCACCCACCATGAGAGGTCCTGTATGCAAGATTCTGTTATCCTGATCTCGTGCGTTAGGGGTAGGTGTTGGAACGCCCACTGCGCAAAGAGCAGCCATTGAAGAATCCTCATGTGTAACCTTCCCATAGGGGACTGCAATTAATGCGGCTGCCATCAGTCCCAACACTTTTAACACCAGTTTGGCCAGGGCTTTCTTGCTGACTAGAAGAAGTAGGACCTGCTGTTTGAGCATTGAAGCTCTTACTGGGGGGAGTTTTAGTAGTGTCGATCATGTATTTAGATCTGCTCCGATGAAGGAAATACACTGTGAGGGCGATAAGCAAGTCTTTTTGAAGTTTATGGATATCCCTAAGTGGGAACAAAGGCCGATAGTGTAGTCTGTGGCTTGCAATAGTCGACGCTCGGTGATGGCGGTGAGGAGCCAGTCATCCAGACAGGGAAACACCCGGAATCCTTGTCGTCTCAAGTGAGCTGCAACTACTGCCATGCATTTGGTGAATACCCTGGGGGCTGAGGTGAGTCCAAAGGGCAGAGCTCGAAACTGAAAGTGACTAGCCCCCAGCCAGAAGTGCAGGTGATCTCTGGACGGTCTGGCCATTTTGATGTGGTAGTACGCGTCTTTGAGATATATAGAGCACATCCAATCGTCCTTCTGTAAGAATGGGAGGATTGATTGAAGCGTGACCATCCGGAACGTTTCCCCCTTCACGAAGTTGTTGAGATGGCTCGAGGGGGCTCCAGTCCCCTGTCTTTTTTGGAACTAAAAGGAACCTTGAGTAAGTTCCGAATCCTCTTTGGTCCGCCGGGACTGGTTGGATGAGTCTGTTTTCGAGCAGCTTTGAAATTTCTACAGCTGCTAGTTTTCGCAGACGGGGTGGCACATCTGGAAATTTTCTTTGTAGAGGTGGTGTTGAAAAGAAGGGGATTTTGTATCCTCTGATTATAATGCTTTTTACCCAAGAATCTGAAGTAATGTTTAGCCAGGCCAGTGGGTATAAAGCTAAGCGACCCCCGACTGCCTCCAGAGCAGGACAGTCAGGCCTCCATTCAGGAGTGCTGGAAAGGCTTCCCAGGGACGGAATCCCTGTCGCCTTGGTTATGCGGACCCCCTTTGCCGCCGGGGTGGCGTCTTACATTTCTACCCCCTCCTCTGCTTCTGGAGGGGGTATCACTCTGTGTGGTCTGGAAAGATCCCTGATTCTTACGGAACCACATTTTTCCGCCTCGTTGCCCTTTGGGGTATGGTCTAATAGGAGCGGAAAAACGGACCCCGACAGCAGACAGGGTCTTTCCCTCTTGCTCGCACTGAGTGAGAGTCTCCTTAACCTTGGGCCCGAAAAGTGTGGCACCATCAAAAGGGGCATTGGCAAAGGAAGACTTGAAGGCTTCCGCAAAGGAGCACAGCCGCATCCATGATTGTCTTCGAAGAGCAATCGCTGAACCTGCAGCTCTACTCGATCCCTCGGCTGCATACGAAATGAGCCTCATGGATGAGTTTACTATGGATGTGAGGGTGTTAAGTTGTGCTGTTACCTTATCTGAAACAGCAGCATCTGTGTTACCCTGGATGGTATCTGTCAGCTCCTTGATGAGATCCCTCTGCAAACCTGTGAAATGGGTCAGGTAGTTTAGCGAACGCATGGAAAAAGTCACTGAACTAAAAATGCGCTTCCCATATCTGTCCATAGTCCTAGAATCCTTATTAGGAGGATGAACAGATGAGGAAGACTCAGACATCTCCTTTTTTGTGGCTGCCGCCACCACCATAGCGTCGACAGGGACTCCCTTGGTGAGATAAGATTTATCTTGGGGGGCAGTGATGAACTTGTTTGGTTTCCTAGGTACTGGTTCCACTGTGTCAGGTGTCTCCCATGCCCTTCGAGCAATCAAATCCATTAATTCATCGAAGGGCGGGGTCACCCAGGAGGTAAAAAGTTGAGCCCCAAAAGCCTTCAGCAGCACCGACTCGTCCTCAGATGGGGCTAGGGACTGCCAATCACCCCTCTGTTTCAAGATCTCCAGGATGTCTGCATCTGACACATCCTCTGAGGGTGATTTGGGGGACCCATCTGCCTCATCCAAGTCGGTGTCAGACGTTAGAGATTCCTGTGGGGAATCTATGTGCCTCCTCTTGCACAACCATTTCCTTGGGACCTCATCAGAGGGGGCTTCTGGAGAGGCCTCCACAGAACAGGGGGAACCCTCTGTGGGTGGCTGAGGCAATTGGGCTCGACGCTTGGGATGGATCATGGGAGCAGAAACAGAAAGTGGCCCTTTTGGGGAAGGAGAAGATTCCCCTGATGATGTGGTTGTCTGTGCAGACAATACCTTCCTCATAAGGTCAAAGGCCCCCGAACCCCTGGCTAAGGGCTCCCCCGGTTCCGAAGAACATGGAAGCATCCCAGAACCAGGTGCCATGGGCTCCGACCCCGAGGACGGAGCCGAACCAGTCTGTGCCGAGGCCCCGAGAGGGAGGGTCGGCACCGACAGGTCGGTACGACTCTCGGTCCCGAAACTGAACAAAGACCGTCGGCTCCACGACTCCTCTAACAGTTCTGAAGGAGTCGAAGTCAAAGGTGTCGATCGTGCAATGGACGGTTTCAGCACCGAGGGCTCCACTATCATCAGGTCATCTTCTCCCGGCTCCGAGATCTGGATGGGTCTCGAAGGAGGACCCGTTGGAGATATGGGGAGGCCTTTTAGTTTCAACACCAACTGGGAGGAAACTGCAATTAACTTGGAAAGGGCCGTGTTCTCCATGAGTTTCTGCACGACATGATCCACATCTGTGTCAAACAAGGGTCTGGAAGAACTGGTCGAAGGAGCCGAAGATGGCACCGACCGAAGAATGGATGGTGGTGGCAGTTCCGACACCAGTTCCAAGATCTGGGGCTCAGTAAAAGATAAATGTTCGATGCTCGGCCCCGAGATCTGTGGAACTGGCGAACGAACCCGAGAAGATGAACTCGGAGCTGATGACATGGGCTCTGACATCTTCGACCCCTTCGAGGATTTAGAAGCCTGATCCGACTTGACCAAAGCCTCTTGAAAGGCCAGCTTCAACAATCCTCTGTCAATAAGCTTCCTGCGTCTATCTGTCATGACCCTCCCACTAAAGGAATGACAAATAGAGCAATCCTCTTGGAGATGGAGAGGGCCAAGACAGTAGACACAGGAAGCATGATTGTCAGTAATGGGCATTTTCTGCCCACACTGACATATTTTAAAACCAGATTTGGCTTTTTCTGACATTGTACAGTAACAATGATAATAACTACAATAATAGGAAAAAATTACTAATCCTAGCAATATATGTATACTAAACAGGTTATATATATAAAACTCTCACAAAAAACCACACCCAAGAAAAAAAGGTTAGGCCACAAGGGTGCCTGAAGAAGAAAAATGGGTATATATATATATATATATATATATATATATATATATATATATATATATATATATATATATATATATATATATATATATATATATATATATATATATATATATATATGGTTCCCTATCAGAAGCCTGAAACACTATAAGCCTGAAAATCAAAATCCTGAAAACTATAGACTGAAAACTCAAAATCCTGAAAGCCCAAAATCCTGAAACTCAAAATCCTGAAAACACAAAATGGACATACTGACGTCATTGTGGCTTTGCTATTGTTAGCCCTGTGGTGTTGGGTCATGTGTTGGGTTCAGGTAAGTGTGCGGTTAGTTTTATGTTAGGGTTAGGGGCGGTTTAAGTGAGTTAAGGTTAGGGCACAGGTTAGGCATGTATGCAATAGTGACAAATATTGGGGTTAGGGGTAGGTCAGGTGAGTGTGCGATAGTGACGGACCTTAGGGTTAGGGTTAGGGTCAGGGTCAGTTGGTAGATATTAGTGTCTTTATAGTGACATATTAGCATTATTTGTGTTTTCAGGATTTTGAGTTTCAGGATTTTGGGCTTTCAGGATTTTGAATTTTCAGTCTATAGTTTTCAGGATTTTGATTTTCAGGCTTATAGTGTTTCAGGCTTCTGATAGGGAACTATATATATATATATATATATATATATATATATATATATATCACACACACAGCACTTCTACAATAACTACTAACTATAAGGAAGTATCAACAAGAAAAAAATGTGAATTCTTATCTGAAGAAATCAACAACAACTCAAGTTTCTATCTGGTCCGAGCTCTCCTCGATCCGATCTGTTGCAGCGGCAAACTAGATCTGAGTAATGGCAGGGAGGATTGTGGGATATGGGCTGGTCTCGAGCTTCTCTGAGATTCAGAGCTTTGCAATTCGGCCGACTCGTGTGTAAGAACAAACGGCGAGATGAACACTCTTACATCAAACTTTATTTATTTATTTTATTATTTTTATTTGACATTTGTTAACTGGGTTAGTCTGACTGGGCAGTGACCCTTTTTCAGTGGAGGCCCGAGGAGAAAAGATACAATAGTACAAGTAACAAAAGTAATCATATGGCAGATTATTACAAGTGAGAGAGTTATAACTAAACAAACATGCAGAGTTAAAACATGTCAAAGAGTAAGATAAAATAACATGCTAAAAATGGTCAATAAATTGAACATATATAATATAATATAGAGTACACAGTTACATACAATAATAATAAGAATACTAAAAATGGTCACAAGTTTGCAAAACAAAGAGAACAAATAAATTATAAATGTGGAATATATACAGGAGATAATCCCAATGCAAACTATACTCACTTTCCTCTCTTATATACGGATGACAGATATCATACTATTCCAGATGAACCTGTCACACACTTCCTTACAAAAGGACCTTTAGTGAAATTTTCAGTGCCTTACCCAGTGAGTTGAAAATAAGAGCCTGATTCTCACTCCACTAAAACAAAGAACCTCAACTGGTTATTGAAATGTCAGCACTCAAAATCTCAAAAATCACTCTTCTCCTTAAAACTTCTTCAGTTATATATTCCACCTCAGAGATCGCCACACCTTGGAGGAAAGGGAATATTCCAAGAAATGGTCATCTCAGACTTAGTATACGCAAGAGCATTTTTTTGCCATTCAGTCTACATGTTTCGGGACTTGCTCTAGTGGGTCCTAACATTTTAAATGGTTTCCTTCTCAATTCCCTCATAATATATGACCGCAATAGCAATCAGATAGCACAGATTTCCTCTTTAAGATCTCTAGGACTCAGGTTAGACTATTATCTCATTTTCGGTATTGATCTTGACAGCACATGTAAAAAGATAAACTCCTTTCTCATTTGGGCACAAAAACACTTCCACTTTGTCTCAGATTACTCCAAGGTGACAACAGGAACAGTTATTTTTCTCCCACAGCTTGATTACGGACTCCTCTCTTGTTTCAGCAGCCTCTGTAAAACACCACAACATTTCACCCCAGACCAAACACAATCTGTAGATTTATCAGTCACCCACTAAGGAATGAACACCACTGCATTAGGCTTGGAAAAGCCAGTTGGCTACAAGCTAGACAAAGGGTTGTCCTGCTTCTAGGCTCTCACTTGAACAAATTACTTCATAAGTAATCCCCCCACTTACTTCCACATGAAAAAGACACGCTCGCTCATACAAGCTCAGGAACCTTAACCACTCAGGTCCTCTACCATTAATCCCACTATCTAAATGCCACAATTCTAACCTCAGTTTCTCAATATTGGCCCTTAAACTCTGGGAAAACCATTCCCTCCACATTCATCATCCACATCCCATCTCGCATTCCAATGTCTGATAAAATGTCATTTAATAGCTAAAGTTCAATATTCTTGTAGTGCATCAGGTCATATAATTTAAATCAATGCTCAAGTTCCCTATATCACTGCTCTTCTCCACAACACAGCAAACCTTCTATTACCCCAGGATTTTCAAGTATTACATAAATTTGTTTATTTCTATTTAGTTATTTTATATATACACTTGATGTTCTCTGTATATCTGCTCAGAAAATGGGCAAACTGTACATCAGCACCCTTACTGGAGAACAAACGTTCTCCAGCTGGGTATTAATGTACAAGTAATGCCTGCTGAAAAACGACTCCATCTCTTCACGGCAGCATATCAAGTTGCCGTGGAGCTCAGACTGAAAAAACCTAACGGTCGACATTATTTTACTCTTGCTAAGCAGAGCTTCTGCTATTTAGCGAGTGTAAAAAAAAAAAAAAAAAAAAAAAAAAAAATAATATATATATATATATATATATAAAGAAAGAAAGAAAACTGAAAAACAAAACTGTGTGTGTTTATGTCTGTGTGTGAGTGTATGCGTGCATGAGACTGAAAGCGAGAATGATCGAGCCGTTATTTTACACTCGCTAAGCAGCACTTTTGCTGTTAAGAGAGTGTAAAATCTAAATATAACAGAAAAAAGGTGTGTGTGTATGTGTGTGTGTGTGTGTGTGTGTGTGTGTGTGTGTGTGTTTCTGTCTGTGTGTGAATGCGTGCATGAAAGCAAAGTGTGTGTGAGTGTGACAGAGAGATTGAAGAGTGACAGCGATCCAACACTGGTAACAGCAACAGTCAAGAGGTTTATGTACCTCTCATCTCTTAGATAAGCTGACTGAATAAAATGTAAAATAAAGGAGAAACAAAGGCTCAAAACAGGAACATATTCCTGTTTAAAAAATCGCAAAGTTGCTGCAATAATAAGACTTGTGTTAGCATGCATTTTCTGAAGCACAGGTGTGTGTGGGGGTGTCTCTGTAACAGAGGGAGAGACAGTGAGACCGATGGAACACTGGCAGCAGCAGATAAGAGGTTTGCTTACCTCTCGACCTTTTAGCGCAAAACGTGGATAAAGCCTGAAATAAAGGAGGAACACATGTTCCAAAACAGGAATAGATTTTAAATGTTACACTTAAAAAAGTTAAAACATATTTTAAATAACAGGACTTGTGTTAACATGAATTTTTTGAAGGAAATAAAGTCTGAAAGTCAAATGCATGTCATTATTTAGTGACTTCAATACCCAATGACAGGCAAGAAACCATTTTAGCATTAAGGGACCAAAAAATAAAGCAAACATCTACATATTTTTAAAAAGGATATATTTTCGATGTAAAATGCTTCCTCTAACACCATTTACATATGCTACAGCAACTTTGAAACATTAGGCGGAACTATTTTACATCCAAAATATATATAAAAAAATAATACAGTAATAAAAATATATATAAATAAGTAAAATACAACAATTTTACAGAGAGCACATTCTCTCAGCACAATAATGCCCTCCAGGGTGTGTGTTAATGTGCAATTAATGTCCTTCCAGGGGTGTAGAGGCCCTCTGCCTGTGGCGTCAGGCCTCACAACACCCCTGGGAGGGCATTAATTACACATAAGCACACAGCCTGTCAGGCATTATTGCTTGCTTGTTCGCTGACTTTGTTACTCCTTGTGGTATATAATTTTTTTCTTATTGTGTAACTATACTTAAGTTTTTCTATATAGCTTTTTGTATTTCATTCTTGGGTTGAGACTGAAATTGGTCAGAAATTATCTGAGCTCTACCACAGAAAACAAACTGAAAAAATAAATGTAGCTGAATTACAGTGTCTCTCCATCAACCTGCGGGTGTATGTCTCTCTTGTGAAGTGCATGTGACCTTGTGTCTGTCTATCTCAAAAACATAAAGACTTTGGAACACAGTTTTGTTAACAGAATGAGATTTCTCTCCTCTGCAATTGCTGGATTCAGGGACCAAAACAGGTTTTGCAATTACTCGAAAATTCTGGTTAGGAGGAGCACTTCATCGAGTTGTCATTTTTATACATAAATCGCAATAATAATAATCACAGTAATAGCCATATTTTTTCTGTCTACCTGATTTTTTGTGTATGTGTGAGAGAGACCACATCTCTTGCCTCTGCATCTGTCTGTTACTGTGTGTGTGTGTGTGTGTGTGTGTGTGTGTGTGTGTGTGTGTGTGTGTGCGTGCACACACACACACACACACACACATTTGCTTACATAGCTTATACTTTGGATGTAAAATACTTCCTCCAGCAACAACTACATGTCCTACAGCAAATTTAAACATTAGGGAGAGGAACTATTTTACATCAACAATTATAAAAAAAAATCTACATGCTGCTAACAAAACAAATGTAGTCAGCCTATTATTTAAGCACAATAATGCCTTCCAGGGATGGGATGGTCCTCTGCCCGTGGCATTGGGCCACACAGCACCCCAAGGTGATCCACTATTTCTTCAGTAATGCCCACCCTGTCAGGCATTATTACCTACTTAAACATTAAACTATTTATAGTAAAAGTCTTGTCATTAAAACCTCTAGTGTGCTAATACTGTGCATGTCTGCCTATTCTCTACATAATTTTTCCTTTGTAAAGAAACTGCTTCTAAAAACTTATTCAGCAAAATGCACATGTTCATCGTGTTACCCTGCTGCAGTCATCACACTTGGGTTATCCTGTCGTCAGGCGGTCCCGCAGTCGGCCCGAATTCCAAAGTCTTGGTCCGGCGTCGGTTGCTGTCACTTCTTCCCTGAAGTCAGTGTGCCAGGGGTATATGAGAGGCATCCAATGCCATTTTCTTCAGTCTTTCTTGCTGCGTGGTGCCCGAAGCAGAAGCAGTTCACAAGTGCCGGTCGACCGACACCTGAGATTTTCGAATCGAGTTTCAGTCCGAAGTCTTCAAAGCTAAGTACCCCGTTGGGGAACCTTTTCTTGCCTCAGTCCGATGTCAGAAAAAGTTAACAACTGCATTTCTTGTGGGAAGCAAATACCTCATAAGGGCTTTCATTCTTTTTGTATACCTTGCCTAGGCCCAGACCACGACGTCACTGGTTGTCGGTTTTGTGCGAGGTTCAATAAGCAAACTATAAAGCAATGCTTTGATTTTGTACAACACTACTTCGGTAGGAAATTTAATTACACTATGCCGTTGGAGCAACCGACTACCGGTGTGCATAAAAAATGCAAAGATAAGGAAAGGCAGCCTAGATCCAAGCCAGACAACGAGGCCTCGGCTGGGCCATTCGCCGGTTCTCTGGTTTTCAGTGAGGCGCTTACGCAGCCCCTGGCTACCGCTGAATTGGATCCCCAGACCGCTTCGGATTCTCCATCAGAGAGTTCTAGGCCGACGCAGCCATTTTCTTTAGGCCCTACCAATGACATTGCAGAAGGAGAAGCCAGTGCTGTAGAAACACCTTCGGTTTCTGAAGGTGTCTTCAGACCGACTACTCTCACCATAAAATCTTATGCTAAGCTTAAGACTCCTCTAAAACCAAAAAAGACTACACTCTCCAAGTCAAGGCCCTATGCCTAAGAAACAGATGCTTAAAATGGCTGGAGATTTGATTTCTTTGATCAGGGGTTCCCAACCCCCCCCCCCCCTTGACAAAAGGCCTAGACAAAAGGAGGATTATGCCTCTTCTGATCAAGTGTCTGTTTCCTCAGGCTCCTCTGAGGAACAGGATTACTCCTTTCCACCTTATGAAGATTCTGATGCTGAATACTCCATTCCCTCAGCTTTTCCCCCTGAAGATTATTCCTTTGGGGAAACCTTACATACCATGAGGGAACATTTCCACTGGGAAGGTCAGGACTACTCTGACTCAAAGAAAAGGCTCTGAGCGTTTCTTTTACTTCCCCAGCACAGACCACTTGCTATCCCCCCAGTTTTAGACATTGTGGATGATGTTTTCTTACAATCTAGTCTAAATCCAGATTCTCTGCCTCCAGCCAAACCACATGGATACTATAGAGTGCCTGACTCACACAAATTCCTATACAAAAGCCCTGTTGCTGATCCAGAGACAATCTCCCAGGGTCCCAAAGGGGCTAGGGCTTCTATGGCTAAAAATCCTGTACCCTCTGAAAGGGACTCCAAAGCACTAGATAGGTGGGGAAAGAAGGTTTACACCTCAGCTACTCTAGCTACGAGAGCACTAAATTGTCAATTTAACATGCTTAAATACCAGCAATTCCTAATGTCTCAAATAAAACAAAAGATGGGCACGCACCCTCAACAGTCTGAATTCAAGGAAATGCATGATCTGTTGCATGCAGCTGAACAGGTGGGCAAACATACTTTACAATGTGGTTTTGATGCCTTGGTAGCTTCCTCTAAAGCAGCTGTTACTGGGTCTGTTATACGTAGGCATACTTGGTTAAAGGAACAATCTCTGCCTGATCATGTTAAAGCAAAGTTACTAGATGCACCCTTACAGCAGGATGTCTTATTTGGGGTTAAAGCAGAGGAGGTTTTAAAGAAAATGGAGGATAAGGCAAAATCTATGCAGACGGTCAAAGATTTCTTACAGGTACAGCCCCCACGCTTCAGCATAAATTGGCCAACAAAAAATTGGTCCTTTCCAGCTTCTGACAGACCACAGAGGGGTAAATACAGGCGCCCAAGGGGCAGAGGACAAGCACAAATCCCTTACAAACCTCGCCAATGGGGCACTGCAACACAAAAGGTAGGAGAAGACAGGTCCCAAACTACTAGAAGGCAAACACAATGACTTAAACCTCAAACTGCCAAGCAAAACTCTCTTGGCAGCTCCCTTGGGAGGAAAATTAGCACTTTTTGCAGACAACTGGCGCACCGTCACAAAGGACAAATGGGTCCTAGACATTATCTCACAAGGATACAGATTCCATTTCCACACCTTGCCAAGGATAAAGGGAATGCCAAACCTGCCACAAAATCAATGGGCAGAGGCACAAAAACAAATTACAGCTCTCATGGATATGAGAGCCATTCAACTGGTACCTACACAGGAGCAAGGCCAAGGATTTTACTCAAGGCTCTTTCTAGTCCCCAGAAAGGACAATGCTTGGAGACCCATTCTGGACCTTTCAATTTTAAACAGCTTCTTGCAAGTACCCATATTCAAGATGCTAACACTACAGCAGATTTTTTTCATGTTGGGCAAGAAAGCTTGGCTAGTAACGTTGGACCTCAAGGAGGCATACCTGCATGTCCCTATCAGACAAAATTGCAGAAGATACCTCCGTTTCATTGCAGGTTCAACCCGTTACCAATTCTCTGCACTGCCCTTTGGCTTATCTACTGTGCCCAGGGCCTTCACAAAATGCCTGGCACCAGTAATTGCATACAGCAGACAAAGAGGAATTCAAATATACCCATACCTGGACGACTGCCTCATCCAAGCAGAAAGCAAGGACATTCTCTTACAACACCTGGCTTTTGTAAAACATCTTCTAAGTTGCCTAGGGTACACAGTAAACGAAAAGAAATCAAAACTAGTGCCCTCACAAAATATGACATTCCTGGGTGTCAGCTTGAATACAATGGCCCAGATGGCTTATCTGACGCCAGACAAACAACTACAATTAACTCAAGTACTTCAGAACAATGGCAACAAAGACCCAACTCCCTGCAAGAAAAATTCTGCAGGCCTTGGGCTTCATGGCATCTTGCATACTACTAATACCATTTGCAAAACTGCATATGAGGAAATTACAATGGTACATAAAAAGTGTATGGACTCAACACAGCCACAGCTTGGAAGCAATGCTACCTCTCATTCCCTGACTTCAACAGGAGTTTCTATGGTGGTCACAGGCATGCCACCTCAACAAAGGTCAGCCTTTCACCTTACCCCCAGCCAGGCAAACTATGACAACAGATGCATCGGACTATGCCTGGGGGGCACACATGGCAGGATAGTGCATTCAAGGCATATGGACTGCAGATCAAAGGAATCTGCACATCAATCAAAAAGAAATACTAGCTGTACAAAATGCTCTGACAGCCTTCAAGGACCTTTTACATCCAGGACAGCTTATCATAAGGACAGAAAACACCACAGTAATGTGGTACATAAACAAGCAAGGGGGTACACACTCCTACCCTCTATGCAGGCAAGCAATGACCTTGTGGAACACAGCACTGGCTTACCAAGTTCAATTACAAGCTCAATTCCTGCCAGGAAAAAAGAACACATTGGCAGACGACCTAAGCAGAAACATCATGGATCCCCAGGAGTAAAACTGGATCCACAAGTATTTGCAATGATAACTCAAAAATGGGGGCTCCCAGACATAGACCTGTTTGCCAGCCCCCAAAACTATCAACTAACAAAATTTTGCACAAGGACTTTTCACCATCAAGCTTGGAAAGTGGACGCACTCTCATTCAGTTGGAAAATGCTGACAGTATATGCCTTTCCTCCATTACCCCTTCTCACAAAGGTGCTGCTGAAAGTCAGGATGGAGAGACCCCGAATGATACTCATTGCCCCAGACTGGCCACGCCAGCACTGGTATCCACTATTAAGGAATATGGCCCAGGACCCACCATGGATTCTACCACAAATTACCCATCTGCTCACACAGCAAGACAATCAGATTCTACACAGCCAGCTCAAAACCTTAAACTTAGCTGCATGGCAAATCACCTAAGCAACCAGCCATCTCCTCTCTCACAAGCTGTTATGGATGTTATTCTGGAGGCCAGGAGGCCCAGCACCAGGAAAGCCTACTCAGACAAATGGAAAAGGTTTTGCGCCTGGAACCAAGCTAAAGGCCAAAATACACTTCAGCCTGACATACCTCAGATTCTGCAATATTTAACTGAGATGTTACACAAAGGGCTATCTTTTTCATCTATTAAAATCCACGCCTCAGCTATTTCAGCTCACTACAACACGGATCCTCCCTTATTTTCACATCCACTCCTAAGGCAGTTTCTCAGAGGGGCCAAAAACATTAGGCCTCCCAGGAGAGCACCAACACCTACTTGGGACCTCAACTTTGTTCTGGAAAAACTTACGCTACCTCCTTTTAGCCAGCTTTCTCAGCTGACTTAAAGTTTATATCATGGAAGACTGCCCTGCTGCTAGCAATTACTTCAACGAGAAGAGTTCCAAAGCTTCAGGCACTAATGGCAGTAGAGCCTTTCCTCATTTTTCATCAAGACAGAGTTTCTCTATGAACTAATCCCTCCTTTATGCCTAAGGTGGTATCCAGTGTGGCTCTAAATCAAACCATCCATTTACCCACCTTCTTTCCAAATCCACAGAACAAAGGAGAAAGACTCCTACATTCCTTGGACATTCACAGGCAGCTACGTTACAACTTGGATAAAATTAAGGTTTTCAGAAAATCTGACCAGCTTTTTGTATCCTATGCTGCAGCATCACAAGGAAAGGCTATCTCAAAACAGACCATTTCCAAATGGATAGGACATTGCATACGTTTTTGCTACACCCACCATGGAAAACCAGTTCCTGCTAGCATAAGGCCCCACTCTACCAGGGTAGCAGCTACATCTACAGCCTTCCTCAGGGGGGTGCCAACCAAGGATATTCTGGAAGCTGCAACTTGGAGTTCAGTACACACCTTCACCAAACATTACCACTTACCACTTTACTCTAAGACTAGAGCTGGCTTCGCCACTGCAGTTTTGTAGGGCCTTCTAGCCTCCTCTAACCCTGTTTGACTCCACCTCCCATCCTTAGCTTTGGGATTCTACCCAAGTGTGATGACTGCAGCAGGGTAACATGATGAACATAGTACAGTTTTGTACCTACCATAAATGTAGATGTTCGAGTGTATACCCTGCTGCAGTCCAGGTTACCCTCCCTCCATCCGCTCTGACCTAACTAAGACCTTTCTATACTTTAAAATCTGTTACAACCTTTGCTTATAGCTGGATGGGATTTTTTGTTTATGCTACACTTTTTATTATTGGTACTATCTACTGACCACCATTTGGGGGGGGGGGGGGGGCACCTGACATCTGGGGCAAGAAAAACCTGAAGAAAATGGCGTCGGATGCCTCCCATATACCCCTGGCGCACTGACGTCAGGGAAGAAGCGACAGCAACCGACGCCGGACCAAGACTTTGGAATTCAGGCCGACTGCGGGACTGCCTGACGGCAGGATAACCCAAGTGTGATGAATGCAGCAGGGTATACACTCGAACATCTACATTTATGGTAGGTACAAAACTGTACTTTTCTGCTTAATATGCTTGCATAAAACATTATTTTTACTTCCTTTTCTGAAGTCACAGACATGTTCTGATATCTTACTGTCTAACCTGCATAAAACCACATTAACAATATTACAGCTGCAAAATCCATTTAAAAATGATTTTTTTGCCCATGTCCAGATGAACCAAACAATTGGCTTATTTACCTTTTTAACAATCGCTTATTTTTTAATGAAAGTATACTGCAGCCATGAGTCCTTTGTATTACTTGATGGCTATTTACAACACCTTTAACTCCCATTTTATTTCTGCTACAGCCATCTTCTACAGTTCTATTAAGTCTATAGGTATAGAAGGTTGGACTGTCTACTGCCTCTGCCACTCAAGTATCAGATGTCAGATAAAATCAGATCTTTTTTATTTCTTCTTTTGTTTGTACTGTTGGAATCAAATGTTGCACAAAGCATAACTTTGTGCTAAACTTTTGACAATATATTTAAAACCATAACAATTCAATGAGAATCATTAAGAAAGGGAGAATCTGTGCCAGTGACAGGCATAGATCCTTTAAAAGCCTTTGGCAGAGAAAATTACAATTTTGTCTGGTAGGAGATGGCATAATTTAGGTTGCCCAGTGACCTCACAGATTTAATATGGAAGACATGTCATGCCTATATAAAGATGAGGGGGAGCTGATTCAGGAATTAAAATTAGAGAGCGGAGCCAAGTAATGGTGTCCACTCTCTCTCCACTTTCACTTACTATGCATTTAGAACCTCTGGCACAAAAAAAACTAAGCCAGTAGGATAGTTATTTATTTACTTACCTATTATTTGTTAACCAGGTAAGTAGGCTGGTTGGTGAAAAATGACTCTTTTTCAGCCACAACCCAGGCACAGTGGCAAAGAAACAGACACAGTATAAAAACAGACAAATACCAATAGCAAGCAGTGCAACAGATAAAGTATAAAATTGACAATAGCGAGTAATGTCACAAATAAGTTACAATGACAAACACTGGCATCGATGCACATTATAATGCATAAATGTACAAAGTAATGTCAATTACCAGTCACATAAAAGCACAGAACCACAAATCATTATGACTTCCACCACACCAGAATGGTAAGCTGTAAGGGGGAGCAGTCCAGAAAATACAAAATTTGTGGCTCATCAATATCCACCAAACCCAGCAGATATATTGGAAGAAAAGTAAAGGCCAAAATAACACTGTATTAAAACATCACAAACTGTAAAATCAGAACAAGTTTGGAACACCACAGAAACATGTTAAATAGGCAATAAATAGCAAGACACCAAACTGCTAGTTATGACAGTTGGATTAGAATTTCTTTCATAACTGAAAAATATTTAAAAAAAAAAAAAACTTAGGTTGCAGGATTAAAAAAAATGTGCAAAATAGGTCATCCCTGCTGCATAACTACTTTCTGATACAAAAATGTTACCACAGAACTAGTGATCCTTTTGCCAAATCACGCTTCTGTGTCATGTCTTTACTTCACTACAAGTTTAAACTAAGTTTAAACTAAGTAAGGTACTCAAGTACAAAGTCAGACATTCAAAGTTTAAAATGTCAGTAATACATACATTTACTAAAGCAGACCTGAAACAAATGTTATGTGCTTACCATAAAAATGTATCTTTCACTCCATTCCATCCAATACAACTTATGGGTCTTCAAGCCTCACTTGGATCTGATCTGGATGATTTAGCCCTTCCAAAATGTTCAATCCCATAATGCCCCGCTGCTCCCTGACTATCTCAGATCAAATTTGGCACCTAAACCTAAGTGCACTTGTACTGCCTTTGATCCAAGAAAATATCCTTCAGATCCTACAGTGTGGCAGGGGGAAGGAAGGCAGACTATAATATTGGATGGACTGCAGTGAAAGGATATATCTTTATGTTAAGAATATAACTTTTGTATCTTATTCATCCAGTCCATCCAGTCATACACATGGGTCAGAATCTAGAGCAATGAGATTCCCGGGTGGCCTCACGACAGGTGACCCTTCAGGATTGAAGCCCCCAAAGGAAGCTCTGACTCTGGACATACAGTCTAATTTGTTGTGCTTGACAAATTTGTACAATGAAAACCATGTAGCAGATTGGCAAATGCCATCCAAGGATAGAGACCTAAAGAATGCTGTAGAAGGTGACCCAGCTTTACTGGAGTGAGCTCTGGGTTACAGAGTATGGTTTTATTCTGAGATGTGTAGAAGAAAGAAATACAGTCAGGCAATACTCTAGACAAGAAGATTTTAGATACTTTCTTACCCAATTTGTTTTGTGTGAAAGACACAAAAAGTTGTTCATCTTTTTTTTAAAGAGCTGTTCTATAAATGTAAAAACGGAGCTGGTTGTGTACATCAGGTGTACGTAAACTGTATTCCCCTTTGTTTTGGTAGTTTTGGAAGAACACTGGAAGATCTATAGGTTGAAAAATGTTGGTCTCAGAAGCTACTTTTGTAATAAAGGAAGCATTAGTCTGCAAAATAACCGGATCCTTATGGAATACAGTGTAAGGAGAAACAGAATATAAGGCATGCACCTCTGAAATCCTCATAGCTGAAGTAACAGCAATTAAAAGGATAGTTTTCCAGGATAAGAATTTTAATGCTGCAGAAGCGGCTGGTTCATATGGAGGTTTAGATAGTGCTTTTAACACAAGGTTCAAATCTCATGGAGGAGCTGGATCCTTTTAGGGAGGCCTCAAGTGAAATGTAGCTTTTAGAAAGGCTTTACATGGTTTATGAGAAGCCAGAAAAGAGTCCTAAAAACAGACATGGAAGGAGGAAATGGCTACAAACTTTAGCTTGATCATGGAGAAGCTGGACACTGAAGAAAATGAGGAGGATAAAAAGCACAGCACATCTCCAACTGTAGCCAAAAAGGTTCTATGTTATGAGATTCTACCCATATGGGAATCTTTTCCATTTACTGCAATACTCTCTACTCGTGGATGATTTCTGAGAAACTGTGAAGATGTGAACCACATCAGTTGCCACTGGAATGGGAGAAGCAAAGCAGTTAGCTTGAAGTTGGCAATGACTGGGTGAGCTTACATGGATGGGAGGCAATTACATGCAACAGTGGATTTAGGAGTCAAGGGGACTCCAGCTAGTATAGCTTGAGGAGGGGAATGTGGGGCAATGGGGATGACTATGGCCATGAATCAAATGGCTTTCTGTATGAACTTGGCTATGAAAGGCACAGGGGGACAGACATAAAGTAGCCCTAGAGGCCAAGGATGGGACAGAACATCCATGGGGTTTCTTCCCTGATAAGGAAGAATGGCAAAGTAACTGCTGCACTTGGTGCTTTGGGGGGGGGGGGTCACAAACAGATCACAGCAAGGTTTGCACCAGTGCTTGAAAATCTCCACTGCAATTGCTGGATTCAGGGACAACTCATGAGGCAATAGGAGGTTCCTGCAGAGCCTGTCCACTAGATCACTGAAACTTCTAGGGATGTGTGCTGCAGTCAGAAATCAGCAAGAGGCCATCACCCACTGCTACACTGTCATGGTCTTTCAACAAAACCTGTTTATGTACCCAACTACCATCATACTGTCCGTCGGTATGTTTATCTCCCCTACAGGAAAACAGTCTTGTAACTCCAGCTACACAAGGACAAACACCACCATCTCCAGGACATTTAAATGAAGACAAGCTTCTGAGTCTGACCAAAAACCTTGGACATTCTCCCCTTGCAAAGCAACCCTCCACTTGAGACATTATGCTTCTGTCAGGATTCTGTCAGAGAAGGGCCCATGGAAATCCTGGTTCTGCAGACCACCCCAACTCTGGGCCTACATCCAATGAAATGGACACCTATGCCTCAGCCTCCTCTTTCAGACAAGGAATCATACTTATGCCTAGATTTATGAAACCAGAGTGAGAAGGGCCCTTTTTGGTTCCTGTTAAATGTGAACTGAGGGGTCTCAAATTTCAGACCTACAGCAGAGAGGATCTTGCCGTCCTGCTCTGTAATATGTTTTTCACTGTGGAACCAAACAAGGTGGTCCCTTTGAAGGGGGTGTTTTTCAAGGACACTTTAAAGTTGTTCACAAAATCATACAAATGCAGCCATGCTTGGTGTCTCATGGCTATGCCCACTCTGAATTCTCCTGCTACCCCATCCGCTGTGTTATGTAGCAGGTGCATGGATAGAGACTGGTAATACTAGACATCATTGACACAGTGGCTTGCAGTTGCTTCTGTGACTCTGATTTAATGTTAAGTGAGATACCACTGGAATCTTGTCATATGAATGGTGTGCTTCATGGCCTGGATGGCAATGAAGCAGGAAGCATACGCCCACTTTCTCAGTCTGTCTATTACTTGAGACTCCTTGTTGGGTGAATGGATAGATGGAGAGACTTCAGACAACTGTTTTTTAGTGTCTGTCACAATTATTATGGAGTCTACTGGAGAGTTTTTGCCCAGAAAGGTTTATTTTTATGGGGTTAGGATTTTGTCAGGCTTCATTGAGACTGTCTCACAGATGTTGGGTTCCTGCCAAGATTTCCTTTCCACCAACTTGTCAGCGGGAAGGAGCACCCATGAGATAGGTTCATAGGTGTGTACTAGGCTAATAGTCCTAGAGCCTTTACAAGCCTAGCCCATAGGATTACCCTGGCATCGTGCCACCCGACCTTAGTTACTAGTGCCTCTGTCGAGCAGAGCCACCGGAGTGATCCCCGGGGTGAATTTTCTATTTCCCATCCACTCATCAAGATTTCTCTTGAAGAGGGCCAGTGAGGTGCTCTGCTTGACATGTATGGGAAGTCTATTCCATAGCATGGGCTGTCTCTGGGTAATGAACCTATCCCTCCAACATGTTCTGTTTATTGTAGTAATGAGGTTGAGGTCTCTGAAGAGTGTGGTGTGGAGGGATTGGGATTTCTTTAGATGTAGAATTTCTAACAGAGCTGAGTCAGACATGGCTTTGTAAGTCAAGCAGAGAATGCCTCTCAGTAGGCGATATGAGACAGAGAATAGTTAGAGTTTTTTGAGTCTGTCCATATAGGACAAGTCTTTAAGGCCTAGGATCCTCTTTGTGAGGTACTTTTGCGGCCTCTCCAGTTGTTGCAGGTGTCTAGTAAGGTACATGCCAAATAGGGCATTGTACCCAATGAATGGCCTAATGAGGGAAGAGTAGAGGGAGACAATGACCGCTTTCTTCCTGGATGCAGAATCCTTAGTAATGATATGTGCCACATAGAAGGACTTTCTGACCACAGTGGCAATGTGGTGGTCAAAAGAGAGGTTGCTGTTCCCAGATCTCTTATAACGCCTTTTGTGTTCAGTGGACTACCATAAATGTGGTAATTCAATGGAACCGTGTTTTTCCCAAAGGGGATGAAGACACATTTTTTGGCACTGAGCTTAAGGCTATGGTTCTGAAACCAGTCGTTGGTGTCATTGAGGCCTTTCTGTAGGATATCAGCATCACATGGGGAGTTAATAATAGCTCCCAACTTGCAATCGTCTGTGAACTTTGTCAGCCAGAGTCCCTTTGTGTTGGCCTGCATTTCTGAGAAGTAGATACCAAACAAGAGAGGACCCAGGACAGAACCCTATGAGACTTCACTCGTGACTGGTCAACAGTCTGACTTGGAGTCAGCTATGTTCGCACTGTGGGTTCTCTTTGTGAGCCAGTCTGCAACCCACCTAGTGATATAGGGGTTGATGCCTAGCTTAGTGAGTTTTTCTATGATTCCTGAGTGGGGAATGGTATCAAAGGCCTTGGCCAGAGCAAGGTAGATTGCATGAACCACCTTGCCTTCATCCACAGCTCTGGTGACTGACTCAAAGAAGTCGACCAAGTTGAGCAGGCATGATCTACCCTTCACAAAACCAAACTGTGTAGGATCCAGAGTTTGGAGATTCCCTATATTCTTGTTTATTAGGTCCATGATGATACGTTCCATAGCTTTGCATATCAGCCTCGTCAGGCTAATTGGGAGATAATTCCCGGGGTCTGTAGTCGCTCCTCCTTTGTGGACAGGGATGACTGTAGCAGTGCGCCATTCGGTAGGGACAAAGCCTGACGTGAGGCTGTGACTGAACAGGGCACACAGGTGAGGTGCCAGTTCACTCTGTAGTTCATGTAGAACACAGCCAGGGATAATGTCAGGTCCCATAAAAGCTGTATTCCTGGCCTTGAACAGTGCAGTTTTAACCTGTGCAGCAATAATACTGGGTGCCTGGCAATCTACTGATATTGTGATTAGTCCTTTGGGGGGGAGACAGGGGTAAAGTTAGCACTGAATCTGCCAGCCAGTATATTGGCAATATCTGTTGGCTCAGTAGAGGAGGTACCATTGTGCAGTAGCTCAGAGCAAATCTGGGTATTGCCATGGAGATTCTTTACATAACTATAGAAGGCCTTGTGGTTGTCTTTACTATCTGCTGCAATTCTGTTTTCATAGCTAGCTTTAGAGGATTTGATGAGGGATCTCAACCTTTTGTTGAGGCTGATAAGGGAGTTTTTCCAGTCTTGGGACTTCGCCTTATTCCGCATCAGTTTCCTCCTTCTGTTGTAGAGTTTGTTTATGGCAGGGGACCACCAGATTGGCTTCCTTTTTTTTGAGGAGAGCATCTTAGTTCTATTGAGTATGGCGAGATCCATGCATTTGTGTATGTGTTCGTATAGTGCATTGGTGTATGATTTGGCGGTCATGCAACTATTCTCCATTTGCATGGGTACCGGGAAGTTAGCCACTTCTGTTTTTAGAAGCCCAAAGTTAGCCTTGGAGAAGTTTTTCATGGTGGTTATCTTTGTGGGGGTGGAGGTGGGGATGTGGATTTCCAAGTTGATTAGTTTGTGGTCGGATCTAACTAGGGAGGAGTTGACTATTGGTGTAGAGCAACAGTCACCAATGTTAGTAATGACCGGGGTCAAGGATGTTGCTACCTCTAGTAGGGGTAAGAACAAGCTGGTCCACAGCATTGGAATTAATGAATTCCAGAAAGCACTGGGCAAGTGTATTGGTACATGAATAGTTTTCCCAGTTAATGGAGGGGTAGTTGAAGTCGACCAGTATAAGAGTGTTAGGCTGGACCCTAATATTCTCCAAGGTACTTAGGAACGTGGAGTATGAGTCTTGGGACATGGCTGGGGACCTAAGCAGGCTATGACCCGAATTGCTGTCTTACCCACTGTTAGCTGCACCTGAAGTATCTCAGATGTGTTATGTTGGGCTACCAGTCTGGAGGTGTGCACATTCTTTATGAATATGGAAACACCGCCGCCTTTGCAGCTTCGGTCCAAGTTCTGGGGGCGAAAGGTGTGGAATGAGTTATAGCCTGGTAGTGCAGGGGTGCTTTCTGCTGCCTTGAACCAGGTCTCTGTTACAGCACAAATGTCTATGTTCTCCATTTTAAGGAGTGCTTTGAGTGAGTGCATTTTGAGATTTAGACATCTAGCATTGAGCAGCATGACTCTCAGATTGCATTTGTTTGTAGCTGTTATGGTGGCAATTTGGTCTTTGGAACACTGTCTAAAAAAGGCACTATAGGGGTGGCAAGAGCCATGGCCAGTATCTGGAAGCCCAGGGGTGTCAGATGCAGGCCATCTCTAGCAAAGCATTGAGGTCTGTCAATCATATCATCCCAGGATGAAGGAGTTATTCCATATGCCTCAAACAATACAGCTTCATCATAAGAGGGAGGGTCAGTTGGCCGCGATCATCTCTGCTACACAAGTTCCATGATCTTACTGAAGAAAGCATCATTGGGAGGACATTGTGATGAACCCTTTCTATCATCCCATCATCTGAGCTGACATCTGAGATGACTGACCCAGTTGGTGAATATAGATACTTCCTCTTGCATGCACCCTTCTTAGGTGGCGAAGTGGATGAGGCTCCTGAGTCCTCAGAGGACTATCTCTGCACTGAGAGTTTGGGGTCTCCTGAACAAATCTGCCCAGATGATATCTTTGCTGATGTCGACCCAAATGAGTGAGCATCACAAGAAGAGAACCTGTAGTTACAGGAACCTAATGATCCTCCCCAACATTTGGAAAGCCATTCAAACCTCCAAAGGGTCCAAAGATACAGCATCTATGTTCAGATCCAACTCTCCATGATTAAGGGATCTAGGCAGAATCATCAGATCCATTTGAGTTGTCAGCACCAAGGAGGGGATCAGAACCAAAGTCTTAAAGGCAGACATCTCTAATTCTCTTATTGAAGCAACTGAGCCATCAACCTGATTCCTCTTCTCCAAGACTCCAAAAGGCCAGAGGAGGGTGAGTCAGATCCAAAACTCCTGCAAGCAAGGACACATGGATCAATGGTTCCTGAGCCACAATATCTGGGTGACAATATAGATCTGAGGGAACTTGAGCCGAAAGGTGTACTTGTAAGGGAGCCTGGCTATGGGTAAAAAGGATGGATCCAATTGGCTTTGGAGCTGACAGAGTTGCAGTGACAACCTTCTTGATCTCGGCCTTTAGAAACTTCAGCAACAGGCAACCCAAGTCAATCTCTAAAGCACTCTTGTAGGATCTGAAAAACTTGTAGAGAAGGTGGAAGATGGTTTTGAAGCTTGACTTTCTGTCTTTTTTTGTGAATCAGGAATGACTATAGTAGCCCTATCTTCGGATCCAGTGGATGGATGTGGGTAGGATTTCAAGAAGAATGTTCTTCAATCCTTGGAACCTTGGAAGTCAAAGCTGGATCAGAAATATCTGCAGGGCACTTCCTCAACTGCGAATCATTGGGTTTTGATGGCTTTTCTCCAGCCATTTTTTTTACTTATCTGGCTTCCGGTCTGGATAAAGAAGCCCTTTTACTATGAGTCTGTTCCTCCTCACAAAGTGTGCCTTTGGACCATAGGCAGCAGAAACATCACATGAAGCACTCTAGTATGAAATCCCTAAAATGACCACACAATGATCATAAGGGTCTTGGGGGGGGATTTTGTGTCTACACTTTGAAAACATTTTAAAACTTGCAGTCTTCTCTATTTTGTACAAAGTTTTAAACAACAACCACAATCCAAAAGGAAAAATACACTACTGCTATGGAGCCAAGCTAGGTAGCTTAAAGTCAGAAGAACTGTGATCAACAACAGACGTCTAATTCTATAGAAAAGTTATGATGCTGTAACTCTATTACTGATCTAAAGTATAAATGCACTCTATCACAGTATATAAGGCAAGAACAAATTCTGCTTTTGTAATACCACAGCTAAATACTACACACATCAAGAACAGAAAAAAAAGGGTGCCATGGCTAAGAGTGGAAGGGCCAAAAGATAACTTCCTATATCTTAAGAAAACATCTACAAATCCCTACACAAGCCATTAGAATGGTGAAACTCTAACAAACAAGGCTAATGGTCCACAAATTAGCTATCAGCACAAGGTATAAACAACAAATAAGAGGCAGAGCATATATCTGCCGTGTCCAGCTCTACAATTTCAAAAGGCAGCAAACAAGATAAGAACATTGGATCATAGGAGGTTACTAGGCTAATGGCCCTGGGGCCCTTACAAGCCTAGCCAAGAGTTTATCCCCAAAAAAGAAACCTCAGTCAGCACCTGCCACCCCTGTCAGTGAGGGACACAGGTGGAAACCCCGGGACAAATTTGTGGCTTCCCATCCACTCATCAAGGTTGCACTTGAAGAGGGCCAGTGAGGTTCTCTGTTTGACATGTATGGGAAGTCTATTCCAGACACGGTGCAGCCTCTGGGAGACAAACCTGTCTCTCTAGCAGGTTTTGTTGATATTGCATATTAGATTTAGGCCTTTCAAGTGGGTAATGCGTGAGGAGTTAGACTTACGGATATGGAGCATCTCTAGTATGGCAGGGTTTGATATTGCCTTGTAGGCAAGACACAGATCACCTCTGAGCAATCTGTACTATACCAAGTAGAGTGATAGTGATTTGAGCCTGTCCACACAGGACAGGTGTTGGAGGCCATGGATTCTCTTTGTGAGGTATTTCTGTGGCCTTTCCAGTTGGTGCAGGCGTTTGGAGAGGTACATACCAAATGGGGCATTATACTTAATTATTGGTCTAATGAGGGAGGAGTACAGAGAGGTAATAACCTCCTTTTTTCTGGATGCAGACCCTTTACTTATGAGATAAACCAAGTAAAATGCTTTTCTGATCACTGCGCTACATGATGGCCGAATTTGAGATTGTTGTCAACCTGAGTATCCAAGTCTCTCACGACAGGTTGTGTGCTTAGGGGGTTGCCGTTAATGTTGTAATCAGTAGGGGCCGTGTTTTTGCCGAATGGTATGATAATACATTTTTTTTGCATTTAACTTAAGGCCATGACTTTGGCACCAGTCATATGTTAACATAATTTGGGGAGTCAATGACAACAGCCAACTTACAGTCATCCGCAAACTTGGTCAGCCACAGGCCTTTTGTAGTTGCCTGGACCTCTGAGAAGTAGATGCCAAACAGTAGGGGTCCCAAGACAGATCCCTACAGAGCACCACTAGTAACAGGTCTGCTGTCGGAAGTGGAGGCACCCATTTTGACCTTGTGGGTCCTATCAGTGAGCCAGTTGGCCAACCACTTGATGAGATAAGGATTTACGCCAAGTTGTTTTAGCTTTTCGATGATGCCTGAGTGGGTACTGTGTCAAAGTCCTTGGCCAAGTCAAGGTAAGCTGTATGTACTGACTTTCCCTTGGTGACAGTCTCAAAGAAGTCAAACAGGTTCAACAGCCAAGAGCTGCCCTTGACGAATCCAAACTAGGTGTGGTCAAGTGCTTGGAGATTGCCTATATCCTTGTTTATGAGATCCATAATAATGCACTCCATGGCTTTACAGATCAGACTTGTCAAGCTAATGGGATGATATCTTCCAGGGTCAGTAGTGGCACCACCTTTGTGCAAGGGGATGACATTTTCAGTTCTACACCCTGCTGGAATGAAGCCTGTATTTTGGCTGTTGTTGAATAGGGTGCTCAATGGCAAAGCAATTTCTTGCTGGAGATGGTGCGGAATACAGCCTGGGATACCATCAGGTCCCATGGAAGCTGTGTTCTTTGCTTTGTGGAGATGTGAGATGTGGGACAAGTATCGGGGATGTCAAAAAGATCTTGAAGTTTGCACTGAACCTATCTGCTAGCAGGTTGGCTAATTCAGCAAGATCAGTGTAAGTGGTACTGTTAAGTAGCAATTTGGAACAAACCCGGTCTTTGCCATGGAGGTTCCCGATGTAACTGAAGAAGGCTTTGTGGTTTCCCTTTGTTTTGGAGGTTAATTTAAATTCAAAATTGGCTTTGGAGGTTTTCACTATTGATCTAATTTGCTTGTTGAGGCTGAGGGGGGAGTTCTTCCAGTTTGGAATTTGTTCCTTTTTACCATTGGATAACAGTTTCTTCATTTTGTTGTAAAGCCTGTTGACAGAGTATGTCCACCAGACAGGTTTGTGTTTCATTGAGGAGCAGGTTTTAGTTCTGTTGGGTATGGCTGAGTCCATGCAGTTGTACAGGTGCTTGTAGACTGCACTGGCGTACTGTTCATCATAGTTGTCTGTATCCTCTGAGAGGGGCAGTGTTGTGAATCTACTGATACCCTCCCTTAGGAGGTTGTAGTCAGATTTTGAGAAGTTTTTTAGCCTGGTTACGGTTGAGGGGTTAGGTGGGATAGAAACTTCAACTGTGACAGACTGATGATCTGATCTCACCAGGGAAGAACATACTATGGGAGTGGTGCAGTGGTCAACTATGTTGGTGAGAAGCAAGTCCAGAATGTTATCTCCCCTTGTGGGGGATGAGACGAGTCAGGGTGGATTCATGTGAATCCATCAAAGGCAGTTTTGACAGACACAAATCAACCAAAAACATTTTGCAGAAAACCGCCTTCAGTGAACACTGAAAACATTTTTTTTGTAGGGGGGAAAGCCCCACTTCACCTCCCACATCCTCAGCAATTACATATACCAACTCTGAGGTCACACAACAGTGGAGAAAACAGCAATCTCCTCTTTCATCAAAGGCAGTTTTGACAGACTGGCTTTAGTTTCTGTTTGCTGAAATCACCTTTGCCAGATTAACATACTCCTAAACAGTGCATTATGGGGTTGAATATTTTGTAAAGGCTGAAGGCTGGAGCACTAATCATCCAGATCAGATCTGAGTAGGCTTGATCATCCATATGGGGTTCCTATTACATGAACAAACTTTTCAAAGTTCGAATGTCATATGGTCATATGGTTGGTTTTCTGCACTGAAGTGCGATCTTGGAGTTGGTATATTTAAGTAGGGGGGTGTAGGGGGTGCAGGGGGCTTGCCCCCCTGCTCAGAGTGTTAAGGTATGTTTTTTTTTTTGATGTTTTATTATATATTCGAAGTTTCAAACTTCGATCATATGTTGTCGAACATATGGGATTCAAAGTTTTGAAACTTCTAATATATAATATAGACCCTCCATATATTGGATCAGACAAACTGGATGAACAGGATCTTTCTGTATTCATTAGCAAGCTATTCAGAATTCTGCTAGCCACAGTTACATAAATTATTTATTTATTTTATTTTACATTTGTTGACCAGGATAGTCCAACTGGACACATGTCCATTTTCAGTGGAGGCCCGGGGAGAAAAGGTCCACTTATTGTACAAAAACAATTACAAAAACAGAGCAAAAACAGAAGAAAAAATACAATATTTCTCAAAGTTTAACACAAACTAAAGCAATAAGTGAGAAGGTTACTGAAAAACCAATCAGTAAAAACAAAATGATAACTCCAGCAAAGCTAGAACCTCCACTGAGTGACCTCCCAAACCTCTTGTATCAGAGGCACATGGGATATATGCAAATGACCCTTATGACCATCAGGGGTTTCAGCTAATTTGCGATTCTGAATGTCCATGACTTGTTTTGTCGTTTTAATGGACAATTTCAGACCAATAAAGCCAAACCCCACTAGCTGTGGATATGCATATTTCGGCCTTGTTATGACCTCATCAGCACAGCACAAGCAGAGTGTTTGACTAAGCATAAGAAACACAGGGCTGTTATATCCAGCTGATGTCCATTATCATTAGGGTCACTGCAAAATATCCCAAACAACAAACTAAAACAATAAGTGAGACGGTCACTAAAAAAACAATCAGTAAAAACAAAATGAAAACTCCAGCAAAGCTAGAACCTCCACTGAGTGACCTCCCAAACCATTTGTATCAGAGGCATATGGGATATATGATAATTACCCATATGAACATCAGGCATTTCAGCTAATTGGTGATTTTGAATGCCCATGACTTGTTTTGTCGCTTTAATGGACAATTTCAGGCCAATAAAACCAAACCCCACTAGTGTGGATAAGCATATTTCAGTCATGTTAGACCTCGTCAGCACAGCACAAGCAGAGTGTTTGACTAAGCATAAGAAACACAGGGCTGTTATACCCAGCTGATGTGCATTATCATTAGGGTCACTGCAAAAATATCTCAAACAACAAACTAAAACAATAAGTGAGAAGGTCACTGAAAGAACAATCAGTAAAAACAAAATGAAAACTCCAGCAAAGCTAGAACCTCCACTGAGTGACCTCCCAAATCTCTTGTATCAGAGGCACATGGGATATATGCAAATGACCCTTATGAACATCAGATGTTTCAGCTAATTGGTGATTCTGAATGCCCATGACTTGTTTTGTCATTTTAATGGACAATTTCAGGCCAATAAAGCCAAACCCCACTAGCTGTGGATATGCATATTTCGGCCTTGTTATGACCTCGTCAGCACAGCACAAGCAGAGTGTTTGACTAAGCATAAGAAACACAGGGCTGTTATACCCAGCTGATGTCCATTATCATTAGGGTCACTGCAAAAATATCCCAAACAACTAACTAAAACAATAAGTGAGAAGGTCACTGAAAAAGTTTAACACAAGGTACAAACAAGCAAAGCTGTCAATTAAGCAATAACTCATTTGAAATGTAGAATGGTTAGTTTGCTAATAACCAGTTGAGTAAAGAAACACTGATTGTAGAGTTGGGTTAGTCAAGGTTTAAGCAAGGGCAGAGCCAGTGTGATTTAAAGTATTTTTGAGGCCTTTTTTTAAATAGGGGTAATGAAGATTCCTGGGTAAGGTCTGCAGTAAGTAAGTTCCAAGTTTTACCAACAGAGTTGTCAAATAGAGAATCCCCAGCAGAGTTACTGGATTTTAGGGTTAGGACCAATAGTTTATTTGATGATCACAGTGGCCTAAGAGCACTATGAGGGCTGATAATGTTTTTAAGGGCAGGGGGATTTTCAGGTTGGTTGAGTGCTTTGTGCGCTACTATAAGTTGGTTGAACTGCAGAAGGGTAGGGAATTCTAGCCAGTCAAGTAGTTTTAAGTTGTTACAGTGGTGAGTCCAACATGCCATACGAGTAGCAAATCTAGCTATGTGGTTGTAACAGGAGGATAGTGTGTTGAGGTCAGTTTTCGAAAGGTTGATAAATATTGGAGGCATAAAGAAGGGTAGAGAGAAGATGGGTACGTGCAATAGCAACCCTAGCAAGAGGGGTGAGGAAAGGTTTAAGCTTGTACAGGGAGCCAAGTTTTATGTTAATGGACTTAATAGTATGGTTAATATGTGTATCAAATTTAAGGTTATTATCTATTAGTAGTCCTGGAGCTTAGTTTGGTCATCTGGGGAGATAATGATGCCATTGTTAGACTAAATAGTGAAGAATGGAGGAGAGGACCTACGAGTAGGGGAGAAAAGTAGTAGCTTGGTTTTGTTGCGATTCAGGAGCACTTGGCAATTAGCTAACATGTTTTATATGGTGTTAAAGGTATTCTGGGTTAGGGATAGCAGATTTGTTGGAGAGGAGGCAGAACATATCAAGGTTGAATCATCTGCATATTGGATGCAGTGTGCATTTGGGATGGTAGAGTGAAGATCATTAAAAAAGATTGAGAAGAGAAGGGGATCTAGTATGGAGCCCTGTGGGACTCCTAGGGTGATTAGGAGATGAGTTAACAGCTTATCCTGCCATAGGACAGCCTGATGTCTCCAAAATAGGTAGGAATGAATCCATTGTAGAGAGTGATGGTCTAAGAAGATAGCTTACAGGGTACTGAGAAGTAGCTGATGGTTAACCATATCGAAGGCCTTTGAAAGGTCAAGAAAGAGTGCTGAGGAAAGTTTGTTGTTGTTTTGATTAAGGTTAATGACGTTAGAGAAAGATAGGAGAGGCAAAGTGGTACTATGGTATGGTCTGAAGCCGTGCTGAGAGTCAGCCAGCAGTTTGTTTTAATTAAGATAGTACACAAATTGTTTGTGGATGCATTTTTCCAAGTTTTTTGCTAGTGGTGACAGAATGGCTATAGGTCTAAAGTTAGACAGTTCTATGGAACTACCTCCTTTATGGAGGGGTATTACATGTGATATTTTTCATACTGATGGGATGGTTGCCTCAGAGATGGATCTATTAATGAGGATAGAGACAGGGAGTGCTATGGCATCCGCTCCTTTTTGCAAATATTCAGCAGGGAGGAGGTCAGCAGCTAAAGTAGTGGGTTTCAGTTTTTTGATAAGGGCTCGGATTAGGGGAGTAGGTACAGGTTGAAAGCTAAAGGAGAGTTGAGCATTGGGTAGGTCAGGGTTGTCTGTAGCAGTGCTGGAGTTGGAGCAGGTGGGAGTGAGGTGGGTGGCTAGTGCCTGGATAGTCTCAGTAAAGAACCTATGGAAGGTGTTAGCAATTTCAACTGGTGATTTGTCAAGGGCCGCTGATGGGGTAGGAGTGGTGGTATGGCCTGGGTGGAGAAGGTTATTTATTCCAGCCCAGAACTTTTGAGGTTTGTTTTGCTGTTTCTGTTGCAGGAGGGTATAGTAGTTCTTTTTATCTAGAATGATAGATTTTTTAGTATCGTTCCTTAATTGATGATATCTGACTTGATCTAGTGGGTCTCTAGTAACATACCAAGTGACCCAGGGCTTATTTCTACATGTGATTTTGGATTTTGTGTCTCTAGTTAGCCACGGGGCAGTTCTTGTTTTGGCTCGGATGGTGCGGGTGGGAGCATGTGAGTTAAGGATAGTGAGGAATTTAGTATTAAAGAAAGCCACGGTCTCATCTAGTGGGAGTAGTTTAAGGACTGACCAGTTGTAAGCCTTGAGATCATATTGGAAGTTGTCAAGGTTAAAGTTTTTTATTGTTACGCATTGCTTTACAGGTGTGTTGATGGGGATTGTCAGCTTTGAGCCTAATAATATATGTAAGGCAGTGATAATTTAAATCATTGGGTAGTGTGCCTGGCTTGTACATTTGGGGGTGGCCATTGATAAGAATCCAGTCTAGGATGCTATCTTTGCCTTTGTTTTTGCTATACCTAGTGGGGGAGGATATGGTCTGAGTAAACTCATGGAGGTTTATGTGGGTACTAGGAGATTCAGAGGAACATGTATTCCAGTCACAGTTGAAGTCACCGAAGACTATGGTTTCCTGGGGATAGTTGGAGGCTAGCCAGTGTAGGATGTTTTCTAGGGTGTTGACATTTTTACCAAGGGGTATATAAATGCAGACAATATATCTACATTTATTTTTATTTATTTGTAGTTTGTTTGTTGAGAATTTCAACATTGTTAACCTGGGGAGGTTGCTGGTGTCATTAGTAACTGTGAGGGTGGATTTAAATGGCACAGCTACCCCACCACCTTTCTTAGAGGTCCTGTCCAGTCTAAGAAAGTTATACCCTGGGGGTGTTACTTCAATGTCTTTAGTTGCAGGTTTTAACCAGGTTTCAGTGAGGCAGAGAATGTCAGGAGAGTGAACAGCTAGGAGGGCATGGAGGTTGTGGATCTTATTATTTAGGCTTCTGAATTTAAGATGGCAGGCCAGAAATTAATTCAGGTGCCTATTTAACAGAGTAAAGTTGGTAGAATTGTTAGTCACAGAGCTAGGGTCAACAGGTGAGGACGGGCCAGGGTTAGTGTGGATGCCGCCCTGTGAGGACGGGCCAGAGTTAGGGTGGATGTCACCATCCTTCATAAGGTTATATTTTAAGCTCATTATAAGTTTCAGGATTTTATTTATAAGTTTTTGATGGCACCTGTTTTTTTGGCTAATGTAACTGGATCTAAGAGGTTGGTAATATTTGGGCATTATAGAATTAGGTGAGAGGGTAATAATGAAGTGGTCTAGTTTATTAACAGCTAGAGTGGTGGAGGTTTGGAATTTTGGGCACTAGAATTCTGGATAGTGTAGGTTTTCATAAGAGGTGAGGTGGTAGGGAATAAAGAGCAGCAGTAGTAAAGAGTAAGGTGAGAATAATTTAGGTGCAATCATTGCAACTGCTAAGGCTATTTTCAAGTAAAACGTTTTAGCAGAGTTAGTAAATAAATGATAAAGGGCTATAAAGTTTGAGCAGAAGTAGATGAGAAAGCTCTATTGTATGGAATTGCGTTCAAGTAAGAGACAGATGAGAAGTTTAGCAAGTGGGCAGTATCATTAAGAGGTTGTGATTGGTTAAAAAAGACGGGGTGTGGTAAAAGCACTATAAATTTAGCAGTGCTAGGAGCAGGTGGGATTTGGGGGCAGGGTGAGATGTGAAGCGAGGGCGAGCGGAGCAGTGCTAAACCAGATAACAAGATTGCAAAATTTAGCGTGTTCAAGGTAGGTTTTAACAGGTTTGTATCATAAGCTCGAAAGCTGATAACTCTGAAGCACAAAACTCTGAACTTCAAACGTCAAAGTTCAAAAACGTCAAACCGTATAATGGAGATAGTCATAGAGTGCGGGAAGGGAAGATTTCCCTTTACTGCACTGTAGTGCGATCTTGGAGTTGGTATATTTAAGTAGCGGGGGGTGTGGGGGGTGCCGGGGTATTGCCCCCCTGCAGAGAGCGTTTTGTTTTTTGCTTTGGGTAATTAGGGTTTTTTTAGTGGATTCGATGTTGTCAGCTTTCGAGGTTTGAAGTTCGTGGTTTTGAGCTTCGGAGTTATCAGCTTTCAATTATGTAATATAGACCCGGTTTTAACTATATATAAAACTTGCACTGTAAAAAGCACACTGTTTCTTTTTGTTGAAACAAAGTTTCCTTAAGCTTCAAGCTAGGTAGAATACACTTCAGAGGGAGATGGGAGGTCAGGGGATTGTTGCCATTGCTTTTGGACCCAGTTAGTTTACTTCACAGTACACAAAAAGAGTAATTTTGTTGATATTAACCTTATCAGTCAATTAAAAAATAGTGGGGTAGGATGAGAGCGCCTTCCGTGCTTAGTTGCTATGTAGGAAATGTCCTTTTGAGCTTTGCAAGCCTTTCTGTGGGAACTGGGGCAGAATAACTTATCAGTCAATTAAAAAATAGTGGGGCAAGATGAGAGAGCCTTCCATGCTTAGTCGCTATGTAGGAAATGTCCTTTTCAGCACTGCAAACCTTTCAGTGGGAAATGGGGCAGAATAACGTAACTGACTGGGCCCTGGTGTACTGGAAGTTTAAGTGCAAGATTTTGGGAAAATACTGTAATTTTTATTAAGGACACTGTTTGATCCATTGGAATAAATAAGTTGGTCCACTGCATTATTAAGTGTTTATTTATTATTTGTTGTCACTTTTATATAACTTGATGCTATCACAGTCCCAAGGAGAAAAAATAATTCATCAGCTTAATAAATGGAATAGTCAGGAAGAAAGTCAAGTGAGAGAAGAAAACTAATATCTAGGGCAGCTGATTTATATTTGTTAATGGAAAGAGCCAAGATGATGGAGAAAAGGTCTGCAACACTTAAATTAAATTACAACAGGACTACATGATCTACAAAAATGTATCATATGGTGTTGCCCTGAGGGTCTTTAAGGCTTGTTGTTGTTATACCTCTAATATAGCATGCTAAGGATTCATGAAGCAACACTGAACAAAACAGGCACCACTGCATTTTGCCTTTTCCACTAAGATTTTGGTTAAAATCCATAGGCACTCTTTAAGACAATGATATGTGCTTGTAAAACCTATTAAAATAATTCTAATACTCTAGATTTCTGCAGTATAGGGGCTGGCTAGGGGGGATGGGAATGAGTGGTCGCTGCTGGGCCACCCATCCTGGGGGGGGGGGGGTGGTTCCAGCATGCATAGAGGTGACACCAAGTGGGAAACTAGGTATTCATTCTTTGGAACTCTGAGATTGCTATGTAGCAGAAAGAAAACAAATGTGCAAAGGCATTTTTACCCTCAAGAGGAGAACTTCTGTGGGAATACTAACAGCCTTAACAGGGTGTTTGGGTGGGATTCACTAAAGACAGTACCCAAGGCGTTGGACAGGAATACAACAGAGGAGTATACCAAAGTCTGTTGTGATTCTTAAATAGTGAAACACAATGGCATAAATCCCTATCTGCAGTCTATTCTTTAGGCAAGGTACACTAAGCAAGGAACACATAAGATAACCCGACTTGGGATGATATGCACTTCATAAATCTTACAACTGTATAGGCTCTGGTCCCATCTACATAAGTTACAGGATCAGAACTCTGTATTGACAGGATGTGTCCTGTATCTGACTACACCCCTCCTTCCCTGCTGCATCAATATATCTGTTGAGATTCAAAGACTAAGAACACTGTTTTGTGTTAGAAAAAATCCTACAACTTAGTCATTCACTGTGGTGCAAGCAAACCTTCTACCACAACCAGTGTCCCTGATCTACACAGTAACTCTGGAAGCAGGAGGTACCACAGCAGAGATTTCCTCATTACCATATTACAGTAAGTGCCTGTGCTCCACTGGCATTGCAACTGCTGTTTAGTTACAAATGTGTTTGAGATATTCCATAGCTGTAGATGTAGCCGTCTGTGCTGTTCAGTTTATAACACTGGTGTATAATGTACACCAGTGCGTATGACATACTGTGTGTACTAGTGTGTGATATACACACACTAGTGTGTGATGTACTATGTCCATTAGTGTGCAGGTCACATACAATAAGTTTTCTCTGTGTACTTGGCATTACTGTTTTCCATGTTTATGAATCATGGCAGTAACTGGGCAGCATACTAAACAAAGTGTTTATAATACATTTATCTAGCTGTGTATATTTTTAAACGTTCTGTACATGTAGCTATTCTCAATCTACTTTCTACTGCCTTTGGTTAATTTGATCCTTGATCTGTGCTTGAAACTCTAGTATACAAATAACATTTAAATGTATCCCAGTGAACTAGGGATCAACTTGCTGTGCTCAACAGATTGCAATAAAGTCTTTTATCTGCTGTTCTACTGAAGTTTTAAATGGTGGCATTTGAGTAAATGCTGAAATAAGCACCAAACAGTTAATGAATGACTGCAGTGTACGGGTGATCTTCTACTGTACCAGACTATCATTATTTGAAATATAAGAGTTATCAATACAACTACAGCATTATGGTCTGCTGAGAAATGATTGTATTGAACAAACTGCTGATACTGCCAACTCCACTTGTGCAGAAGGACAAAACCATGTGATACATGCAACCAGAGTTTGATTAGTATCTTGGGTGCCTACTGGAGCTAACAGTGGGGAAGCATAGGAGTGATATGGCTTGCTGGTTCTCCTCTCCTTGAAGTGTGCATGTGGAGGGAGGGGGTGAGAGTTCAAGCCCTAGGAGCATGTGCTGGTAGTTGAATCAAAGTGAGGTAAGGCTGTCTTAAGGGGTTTTATCACTTGCAGATGACTGTACACCAAACCCTGGGTGTGTTAGTGGGCATGCACATTAAGGATAGGCCTAACAGTAGCAAAAAAGGCTAGCTATCCCTGCTGGCTGCTTAAATGATGACCCCTCTTAGTCAACTCTCACCAAAGTGTATGGAGATCGACCAGGTCTACAGACCTAGAGAAGTTACCTAAGGTGATGTTGCTACCTGCATATATTAAAGACACCTTTGATTTTCTGAAGAAAATTAACAATGTGGAAATCAATAGGAACATGTACTTTGTCACGATAGGTGTGCAAAGTTTATATATAAATATTGCTCATACTTCTGGTATTGAAGCTGTTAGTTTTTTTATGGGTGAATCTCCTGCCACAGAGTACATTTTGGAATTGTTAACTTTCTGCTTAGAAAAAATATTTTTTGAATTTAATGGAGAAATTTATCAACAGAAACAAGGCATGGCTATGGGGGCGGCATTTGTCCCTGCATATGCCAACCTGAGTATGGGGTTATTTGAACTGGAGTGTATATACAGATCATCATTTTATATACAGTATGTTAAATTCTATGCTCAGTTTATTGATGATCTAATTTTTCTGTGTGATGTGGGAGAAGAGAATGTGGATGAATTTATTGAGCATATACAGTCCAGTAGATTGAATCTGTCTTTTGATGGCATACAGAGGGGCAAAAAAGTGTCCTTTCTGGATGCCGAATTGGATATTTCTGGGCCTAGAAGGTTACATACTAAAGTACATAGAAACTTTGATGGAATTAACCAATATCTAAAAGTTTCCAGTTGTCATCCACCCCCCACATACTATTGAAGCCCTCCCCTATGGGGAAATGGTGCGAATTAGTAGGTTATGTAATGACCATTTAGAACTTCAGGAGGAGATGCTGACAACACGCCTAATGTTAATCTAGGGGCTATAGTAGTTCGATTATTGACAGAGCAGTTACCAAAATAAAAGAAGAGGGAGAGAGACAGTTACCCCAGGTCCAAAAGAGTTGGTAATACATATGATGGAAGTCAGACTGACATTTATTTTGTATCTACTTATAGTTGCTTTAGTGACATTCTAACAGGTTTGGTGAAATACTATTGGCAGTACATGCAATGTAATGGAGATTCTCAGTTATGGTTAACTGAGAAACTTAAATTCTCATTTAGGGTGGGGAAAAGATTAAAAAACTTTGTAGTGAAAGGTAAATTTATTATGCCTAATGTTAATGTATATAATTTGAGATTTAACTTTGGCACCTATGTTTGTAATAGATGTAAGGCTTGTAAACATATTGTGAATAGTTTTGGGAATATTGGTGGACGTAGATTTGCAGTGAAAAGTTTTTTCAAATGTGATACAACTGGTATAATCTCTGTCCTTAAATGTCCATGTAACAAATTTTATATTGGTCAGTCTCTGAGAGCATTCAAAGTAAGACTTCTTGAGCATATAAGACATATATAAAACTAAAGAAACTAGTTCTGTGGCAGTTCATATTCACCAAGCACATCGGGGTTCATCTGTGGGTTTACAAGGCACCATTTTAGAAGAAGTGGATGGTAATAATTGTGAATTTACTGACACTTATTTTAAGGATAAACTTTTATATAAAGAAGCCATCTATATTCTTAAATTTGATACTCTTATACCCAATGGTATGAATTCTGAATGTAATTGGAGAGTTCTCCTTTAATTATGTTTGTGATTTTCTTTAATTGAATTTTTATTGAATAAATGATTGTGCTATTTATATGGAGTGTTTTTTTTGGTGTGTTTTCTCCTTTGAAAGCATGCCAGCCAAGACGTCAGAGAGTGAAGAGAGTGAATATGGATTCTACTGGGTTACTGGTCTTTTGGTTGTTTATTTTATTTTATTTTGTTTTAGTTGTGTATTATTTTGGCATGGCCAGTGACCCTAATGTGGATATTCCAAGGATTTTTCGTGGAAACCAACCAGATTCGCATCAACATCCTATGGACAGTTATTTGAGGCAACTGAATGGCTGTGTTTAAACTTCAGAGGCTGTTACTGGATCTGGTGGTGGGCCTGAAGAGGTATCTAACATGTGGCACAAGTGGGAATCTGTTCGCAACTATCGTCTTCCAAATCCCTTCTCTAATGTGGGCTAAAGATTTGATGGATCTTTGAATCTTGAAACTAAGGTACTGTGTGATTCCTTAGAGAAATTGCTCTTTAAGGAAACTTCTGTGATCCTTAACTTACATAGTTTGAATAAATATGTAGAGCTTGATATCACCCCCCGTGGTTTAAAGACATATAAGGATCCTGCAACCCCTTTTGATATGAACGATGAAATACATGTTGCTTTTCATAAAAGGTGGGTGTGTGCAGAACACAAGTGCACCTTAGAATGGGTTGCTATATTGATTGAACACGATAGGGTGAAACAACAAAAACTGCAAACAGAAATTAGCTCCACATGTAATGATCTGGTTTCTAAAACGAACACGGAATTTCTTGATAAAATCTTAAAAGATGTTAATGTCAAATTACAGAATTATGAGAAGGAAACTTTGTATAGAAAACTGCATAAACTGACTCGTGACACCCACAACTACGATAATGGTACACCCTTCCTGTCCAGGACTCACTGGAAGAAAGTTTAATGGCGAGTTTCATTTAAGCAGGGGAATAATGATGGAGAACAGTCTTCGTTTTCCTCTGCACATGCTTCCACTAGTTTTATTTCCTCTGGAGAAAAGGATATGCATGCTGTGAATAAAAATGACTTTCTGCCACTTCCTGAACCCCAGAATGGGGCTCAGCATCAACAGAACGTTCGGAACAGCACAAGTACTCAATATGGGGGACCACAGAGCAAGAAACGCCGGATGACAATATAATGGACATTGGCAACAACAACCCCAGCAGTTCCCACAATGGAAAAGGGGTAAATGGTAACTGTCATTCATATATTGTTAATTTGTCTGGTTATGTTCTTGATGACTGTGAAAAGGCCGTTTTAGAATGTGGACTTAAATTCATTCCTATATTGTTATGCCATGTATTCATTAGTTAAAGTGTGACATTTTTAGATTTATTAGGAAACTGCAGTTTAAAGTATTGTTTAATGGTAAGATGGCTTCTTTAGATTATGATTCAGATGATATTGATTCTGATTCAGATATGGATAGCTTTTATTCTTGTGTATCAGATGAAACACCTAATGCTTATTATGTATTTGATACTAGCATGATTTCTGCAAAAAGCAAATTTGTTCCTAATTTTAACAATGAGAAGATGTTACAATTGTACAAGATGTTAATTTTTTCAGTGAAACAGGAAATGTATGAGTTTCTGGGGAATGTTAATAACATCATATATAATTTAACAAAAGCTGAATGGTCTGCTCTGGTAGCTCTCAGCAATAACAAGAATCTTATTTTTAAGCCCTCTGATAAGGGCAACAAACTTGTTATTATGGATGTAACCCAATATTTGGATATGTGCTATAGACACCTAAATGGCGACAATGTTTATCTGAAGGTCCCTTTTTATGTGTACATGTCAGCTATTAGTAAGTATTTGGACATGATTGGAAAGGGTGTAAGACTGGGATATATTTCCTCTGATGATGCTAAAAAGAAATTTGGTGTGTATGGTCTGACATTGCATGTTTTTACCGTTTGCCCAAAATACACAAACGTCTGTTGAACCCACCTGGACGCCCCATAGTATCGGAGAAAAAATACTTTGCTCATAATATTGGATGTTTGTTACACCAGCTGTTACTACCTAAGGTGATGTTGCTACCTGTATATATTAAAGATGTCTGATTTTTTTAAGAAAATTAATAATGTGGAAATCAATAGGAACATGTACTTTGTCGCTATGGATGTGCAAAGTCTATATAAAAATATTGCTCATACTTCTGGTATTGAAGCTGTTAGGTTTTTTATGAGTGAATCTCCTGCCACAGGGTATATTTTGGTATTGTTAACTTTGTTTTGAAAAAAATTTTTTTGAATTTAATGGGGAAATTTATCAACAGAAACAAGGCACGGCTATGGGGGCGGCATTTGCCCCTGCATATGCCAACCTGAGTATGGGGTTATTTGAACTGGAGTGTATATACAGATCATCATTTTATATACAGCATGTTAAATTCTATGCTCGGTTTCTTGATGATCTAATTTTTCTGTGTGATGGGGGAGAAGAGAATGTGGATGAATTTATTGAGTATATACAGTCTAATAGATTCAATCTGTCTTTTGATGGCATACAGAGGGGCAAAAAAGTGTCCTTTCTGGATGCCGAATTGGATATTTCTGAGCTTAGAGGGTTACATACTAAAGTATATAGACAATTTGATGGAATTAACTAATATCTAAAAGTTTCCAGTTGTTACTCCCCCCCCCCCACATACTATTGAAGCCCTCCCCTATGGAGAAATGGTGTGGATTAGTAGGTTATGTAATGACCCTTTAGAACTTCAGGAGGAGATGCTGACAACAAGCCTAATGTTTGAATCTAGGGGCTATAGTAGCTTGATTACTGACAGAGCAGTTACCAAAATAAAAAGAGGGAGAGAGCCAGTTACCCCAGGTGCAAAAGAGCTGGTAATACATACGTATGATGGAAGTCAGACTGACATTTATTTTGTATCTACTTAGAGTTGCTTTAGTGACATTTTAACAGGTTTGGTGAAATACTATTGGCAGTACATGCAATGTAATGGAGATTCTCAGTTATAGTTAACTGAGAAACTTAAATTCTCATTTAGAGTGAAGAAAAGTTTAAAAAACTTTCTAGTGAAAGGCAAATTTATTATGCCTAATGTTAATGTATATAATCTGAGATTTAACTTTGGCACCTATGTATGTAATACATGTAAGGCTTGTAAACATATTGTGAATAGTTTTGGGAATATTGGTGGACGTAGATTTGCAGTGAAAAGTTTTTCAAAGCTGATACCACTGGTATAATCTATGCCCTTAAATGTCCATGTAACAAGTGTTATATTGGTCAGTCTCAGAGAACGTTCAAAGTAAGACTTCTTGAGCATATAACAGATATAGAAAACTTTAAAGAAACTAGTTCTGTGGCAGTTCATTTTCATCAAGCACATCAGGGTTCATCTGTGGGTTTACAAGGCACCATTTTAGAAAAAGTGGATGGCAATAATTGTGAATTTACTGACACTTATTTTAAGGATAAACTTTTATATAAAGAAGCCATCTATATTCTTAAATTTGATACTCTTATACCTAATGGTATGAATTCTGAACTTAATTGGAGAGTTCTCCATTAATTATGTTTTTGATTTTCTTTAATTGAATTTTTATTGAATAATTGATTGCGCTATTTATATGGAGTGTTTTTTGAGTGTGTTTTCTCCTTTGAAGGCATTCCAGCCGAGACGTCAGAGAGTAAAGAGAGTGAATAAAATACTTCTGGATTCTATTGGGTTACTGGTCTTTTGGTTTCTTTATTTCTACAGACCTAGAGAGTCTGAGGTTTAATAGACAGTGAGTGAAAACACCCACCAAAAAAAAAAAAAAAAAAAAAAAGAAAATGTTGATGTCACCCTCCCGCTACATCCCTTAAACTTAACTGTTTTCCTGTGGTTTAAAATGTTTTTCAGAAGCTTCTTCTCTGGACTGTCTATTGCATTAGAACCTTTGGTTTCTCTTAATATGGTTGAAGTCTCCTTATGACAACATTCTTCTGTTTAATGAGTGTTTTACCTTAAGCACTGCCTGCAGATATAGAATCAAGAAGTTGTTAAAAGATGACAGATGCATTCTTCACAGTTTTCTTCATTTGTGGAATTACAGCTCGGATCTATATTATTACCTCATAGTGTGTTTATAAGTGGTGAGATAATAAGGTTACCAATGTGTAATCATACCTGCTAGGTTTATTGTGTTCTACTGAAGCTAAGTGTAATTTCTTCAAAAAAGGAAAAGAAAAAAAGAAGATAAGGTGAAGTCTTCTGCAGTACTATAAAAAACACTATCTTAAGAAGACTGCAAAGTCCATTAACATGAAATGCTCACCATATTCAAAAGGCAATGTCTCTTACGTCCTATCACAAAATAGATGGCCAAGTTCTGCTTAAACTGTCCCACAACATGAAATGCAGTGGTCTAATCAGATCCCATAATACCATAATTACAAGGGTATTTCCATAACAAAATAATACAGAAATTATATAACACATTTAAAAAGCATTTCAAGATTAAAACCTGAAAACCAGTAGCTTATAAAATTATCTTTGGCATAACTGAATAAATTTTTTTAAGAAAGTTTTACTCCATGGTTTTCAAAAATTTAAATATTCTTTGAATAAATCAGAGATTCTTGAAGGCTCATGAAAGACTAAAGAATTCTTGGTTAACAGCAGTCTGCAGCTCTGCATGGAATGCCACTAAAGCATGTCAGAAAATAGGTGAAATGGAATCCTAAGATGAGAGGCATGGTGATCACAGTTTTTATAGTATAGTTGTGAATCCACTCCATTGCCAAAGCATATCCATGCATTAAGGAGGTGTCCTAACTTGACAGTAATAAAGCCTTTTTAATCAGCTTTCCAGGATCAAATATGCAGTCATCAATAAGCAGAGGAAGCATGTTACATAAGCAGTCCTGTTTTGTTTCAAACTCTGATGCTATGACTCACATGAGTATCATACAAATGATTTGGGAGGAGGTCAAATATAACTGGCTTCAAGCCACTAGGAAGATTAAAGTACTTAATAAATGAAAATGTCTTCTTGTTAAGACAGTATATGCACAAAGCTCATTACTGGAGACTGACTAAAAAGTTGTCTGAATAAAAACAGATTTCATATGTAAGGCTACATACAATGTTCCAACTATAGAAAATATTTATATCACAAAAGAATCTATAAGGATATTACTTATTGCAGAATTAACCCATATGTGACCGTTCCAGAAGCAGGTCTGATAATAAACCACAAAACAGCTATGTACAAAAAAAAGAAGTTATGTACTTACTATAACGTTCCATCTATGTTGTTAATTTTCATTCATCCTCAACGTATGGTTCCAGAACTGATCCTCATATCTGACTTGGCCTCCTCACCAGCTTGTGGTCTCTAACAAACTCTCAAGCTCCTTCCCTACCAATAATGCACCATCCCTCACATTCCTCAGATCTTGTTTGCAGCTTGACCAGAAAACCATAAAGAAACCAGAAGACCATAAAGCAATAACTATAAATAAAGGACATATTTTACCTAGAAAGGAATCATATTCCTCCAGAAAGCAGATATGAAAAAAAAGCTATGGAGGTGAATACCAAACAAGAACTGACAATAGTTTCCATGAAGCTCTACAAGTCAAATATTAGAAAGGGATGGGGGTTGGCAGGTGGTGAGTTGAGGATGAATGAAAATGGGCAACACACACGGAACATTACAGTAACCACATAATGTCTTTTTCTGATGATGTCAATTTTCATTCATCCTCAACTTATGGGTCAGAATCCCCAACTATCTGAACCCTAGGGAGGACTCCAAGGTGTGATACACTTGAGTACAAATGAGACAACTGTTGTACTCCTGAACATCAGATCCATTTGTAATGAATGATAAAGGCTTAAGGATTTGACCAATTTATAGCTGTTCATATACATGCTATAGACATTGCGGACTGGAAAAAATAATGAAATTCACTACAGGTCGGATTGAATGAACCTTTAAGTGTATTAGTAAGGAAAGATGCACTTTACTATAGATAAAATAAAGGCAAACTTTCAAATGAACTGGTTAGGACCACCTTTGTGATCTAATAGTCCAACTTATTCTGATCAATGAAAATGAACGGTTGATCAGACGTCTAACTTCTTATGTACTGTGTAATTAATAATGTAATTCTTTATAGACAATTAATAGACACAATATGTATTCTTCCCAACTTTTCAAATCTTGCAGTACGTAAGGGAGAAAAGAAGATTGTTCTCAATGTGATGCCATCCTTTGGAAAAAGGGAAAAATTGGCCTAAGAAAAAATAGTTTTTTTTAAGTCACCTGTAGATGCAGGTTCAAAAGGAATAAATATACCAAAGTGGAAGTAACAAGTTAAAACTCATGGGTGTAATGGGATCTGTACAAGGTAAATCTCAGCAAATGGATACCTTCTACAAATAATTTTCAGAGTTGGTGGATATTAGGGAAGAATTCTGAAATCCTACCTAAATGTAGACATTGTTGTGAGTTGTCCTTTTAGAAACTGTTGAACTAGCACCCTCGAAAAAACAGGCCCGCTAAAATTCTAAAAACAGAATGAGATGAAATTTCAAGACATCCAGGTGAACCAAGCCTAAGGGGAAGAAAGAAGGTCCAGGTCTGGGTTTGGAATCCAAGGTGGTTATAGTGAATGAAGGCTAAAGGAAAGGATATTATATTAGTAAAGGACAATAATGTAAAAACAGAATAACTGGTACATAGCCCAAAAAGGATAACTAGTTATGACAAGGCCAGTAGGATTCAATGAGGATTACGTCGTTATTCCACCAAGTTTTTTTTTAACTAAAGGAACTTGGGCGTTAAGAAAATCATATAAAAAGCAATAAGACAGGGGGTGGGGCATGGAGTAGAGAATCTCTCAGAGATTCCCCTTGGAGGGAGGATCAATTCAAATAATTATTGCTCTTGTTGTTCAGGTGAGATACAAGAAGATCGCAGCCAAACAGGCCCTACCAACTGAAAATTCATTTCCATCAATTTGTTGTAGAGATACTACTCATGAAGTAGTAAGAAGGGCCTACTCAGTATGTCTGATATTGCAGGAATATGTGTTGTAGCTAAAAGAAAACAGATAGAAGATGTCGTCCATAGTCACACACATAATTAGGGCAAATAATACAGGGGATAAGTTTGGCTCCCTCTAGTTGCTGATGTACCGGACTACTGACATGCCAAACGTTTGGAAGGTCTTTGAATGTTTGGAATGCCAAAGGCATCGGTCTCATTAGAAAGACAATGGCATGTAAACAGAGTTAGAGAACACATGTATTGTGCTGTTAATCCTATAAAAGGAATCTCCTCAGCTAATATGTAGGAAGCTTTCTTGGGTACTATGGTTGACGAGGAAAAATGAAAAGACAATCTAGCAAAACTAACTGTAACCACATCCAACTGGAAAGGAATCATTTGCATACCTGGGTTGTTCTTAATACCCTGAAGGAGAGTACTGATCAAGGAAATGCTAGCATCCATTGAAGAATTCACTGATGAACCTTGCTAAAGAAACTGCAATCATTGCCCGTGACAACAATCTTAATGCTTGCAAAATCAAAGGAATTTTTTTTAGAAATGCAATACTTTTCAAAAATTGGAAAGACACTATCATAGAAACTCCATTGAAAACTGCTCCTATTAATTTCAGCATCTGGGTGGATAGTAATTAATTGTCTAGATATGGAAAGGACCCCTTTTTCTTTTCAATTTTTTTAAGTGAACTGTTATGACTACCATATTTTAGTGAGTCTCCTAAGGTTGTAGGTAGGTCAAGGGGGGAACAATCTGGACTGACGATAAATGTTCTCCAGCTGTAAGCAGAAGTCCCCCTGACTCTTCTGTCCACTTAAATATGACATCTCACATCTTGAAGAACCATGGATCATAATCAAAGACTTAATAAAAAAAAATAAATCCAAAAATTGTCTAGTAAGACCTTTCTAATGAATACTTTCTCTAGCAGGCTTTCCTTTGATCACTGCTGCTTCATTCATTTGACCTGGTAGAAAAGTGAAGATTTTTCTTGAAGACAGGGGAGGTAGGAAAAAGGGAATATGTAATCTATGGAAATAATTTTTGCACTCAAGAGTTTTTTTCCAATATTTAGCCTGTCTCTTGCATACAAGTATAACTGACCATTAAGTTGTCATAGATTTAGACAATCAGGCCTCTTTTCAAAACAGTTGAAAAGGTCTGTTGTTGAGAAATTCTCTAGACCCCTGGGTTTGTGGGCTGGAGCGTAGTCTGTCATTATCATTCTCATCTGTGTCATGGGACACTACCTCTAAAGGAGTCATAGAATAAAGTCTTAAGAAGCTGAGATCCCTCATAAAATCCTCCAAAGCTAGTTATGAAAACAAAATTGCCAAAGATTCCAAAGACAACCACAAGGCATTCTATAACTATGTCAAGAATCTAAATGGCAATGCTCAGATATGCTCTGCGCTACAACAGAATGGCATTACATATACTGATCCCAAGGATATTGCCAATATCCTGGCAGATTAAGTCAGTGCCACCTTCATCCCCCTCTCACCCCCTAAACGGCCCATTGTAATACCAGAAGATTGCCAAATTCCGGTAATAACGGCCACACAGATAAAAAACGCACTCTCCAAAGCTAAGAATACAGCATCCATTGGACCAGATGACATCCCGGGCTGTGTATTACATGAACTAAAAAATGAACTGGCACCTCACCTAAGTGTCATGTTTAATCAAAGCCTCACCTCAGGCTTCGTGCCCACTGAGTGGCACACAGCTGCAGTTATCCCACTCCACAAGGGGGGATCCACCTTGGATCCCAGGAACTACTGCCCCATCAGTCTGATGAGCCTGATCTGCCAGGTCATGGAACGTATTATCATGGAACTTATAAACAAAGACATTGACAATCTTCAAACACTGGACCCCACCCAGCTTGGGTTTGTGAAGGGCTGATCTTGTCTCCTGAACCTGACTGACTTCTTCGACTCAGTCTCCAGAGCCGTGGACGAGGGTAAGGTGGTCCACACAGCCTATCTGGACCTCACCAAGGCCTTTGCCACCATCCCCCACTCTGGAATCATAGATAAACTTACTAAGTTGGGCATTAATTCCTACATCACTCGATGGGTTGCCAACTGGCTTACTGACAGAACCCACACTGTAAAAGTAGCTGACTCCAAATCCAGCTCCAGACATGTGACAAGTGGAGTACCTCAGGGTTCAGTCCTGGGACCGCTCTTGTTTGGCATCTACTTCTCTGAAGTACAGGCCAACACTAAGGGACTCTGGCTAACAAAGTTTGCAGATGACTGTAAACTGGGAGCCATTATTGAATCCCCAAATGACGTGGAAACTCTACAAAAGGGCCTTACAGAAACAGATGCTTGGTGCCAGAACCATGGGCTCAAGCTCAATGCCAAGAAATGTATAGTTATCCCCTTTGGTAAAAAATATGTACCTGTGAATTACCACATAGGTGGCAGTACACTAAACACCAAAAGTGTGATAAGAGACTTAGGGACACAGGTGGACAGTGGTCTCACCTTCGATAACCACATCGCCACAACAGTCAGGAAATCCTTCTATGTGGCACACCTCATTACTAAGGGCTTTTCATCCAGAAAAAAGGAGGTCATTGTCCCACTGTACTCATCCCTCATTAGACCCATTATAGAATACAACGCCCCGTTTGATATGTACCTCTCAAGACATCTGTAACAACTGGAAAGGCCGCAGGAATACCTCACTAAAAGAATCACAGGCCTAAAGCAGATGCCCTACTCTGACCACCTTAAAATACTCCAGCTATACTCTGTTGTATATCGCCTACTCAGAGGCGATCTCTGCTTAACATACAAGGCCATGTCAAACCCAGAGCTGTTGGACACGCTACTTAAAGAAATTCCAACCCCTCAGAGCCACATGCTCCAGGGATCTAAACCTTGTCATCACAATAAACAAAACATGCTGGAGGGATAGGTTCCTGACCCAGAGACTCCCCAGACTCTGGAATAGACTGCCCATACATGTCAAGCAGAGCGCCTCTTTGGCCCTCTTCAAAAGCAACCTTGACGACTGGATGGGAGAAAGGAAATTCACCCTGGGGATCACGTCAGTCACCCTGCTAGGCAGGGACAGGGGTCCAGGGAAGTAAATAGTGTGGGAAGAAATAGCCATGGAATTGTTATGGCTAGGCTTGTTTAGGCCCTAGGGCCGATAGCCTAGTACCAACCTATGAACCTATGAACCAATGGATCACATTGGTTCACAAAAAAAGGGGGGGACTTTGTCTCTCTCAACATGAGAGTGAAGTAAACAGAAAGATCTCCGAAAGAGATCCTTGACAATTAAAATGATAAGGGTTCCAAAGAAAATACAAATCCACACACATTCAGTCATATCTTCCAGTGGAGAAATCTAAGACCAAAGTGTTCGAGGCACCTTTATAAGGGTGTGGGCAAGCATCATAGATGAAGTTAAAATATTGTCTGAAGCTTGAGCCTTAGTGGGATTAACACTAGCTAGAGATCTGGATAGTTCCCCGACCAGATTCCCTTGCAGTATTGCAAGACTGCCAGATAATTTAGTGATCCCAGAGTAAACATCGCCGAAGCATAAAAACATCCCAAGAATCTATTATCTTGGACTCTACACTGGAAGGACCAACAGTGGAACTGTGCTCTTCTAGTCTTCTCATTTTTTTCAACTGTCTCCACTCATGGTTGTGTACAAAGTAATGACAGCTGAATCCCTCAGATTTGACAAAGGTCAAACCTAACTGATACAAGGGGAATCTAAGGATTGAAGTGGGTCATAAAGAAAAAGTAGTTCTGAGGTGGCTGGATGAAAGATTTCCAATCTTAACAGGAGTAAAAAACTCTGTTCATCGAACTCTAAGGCCCAGGATGTGACAAAGGGAGAACATCCAAACTCCTCAGATTTGGCAACAGCCATGTCTGCCTGATTCAAGGTGTGCCCGAATCTGAAAGTAGTTCCAAAAACAAAAACTTCGGATCCAAAGTGGCTGGATCTGAAAAACCTCCTGGTATTGTTCTCAACTTCTAAACACAAGAAAACCAGAAAAATTAAAGCAAAACATTTAAAATAAAGGGAATATGTGATAGAAAACATTTTCTGAAAGATATGAAGTCTAAAAATCAAATCACTGTCATTATAAAATCACTTCAATCCTTAATGATTTGTGAAACCGCATTAGTTATGTAGGGCATAGCAAAAATATGAGGAGAAAGACTGGGTATTCTGCTAAAAACTGCACAGCAGATTCTCGGGAATGAACAAACAAACAAAAAAAGAAACTTTATTTATCGGATCTGAAAACCCATAATCTGCTAAAAAAATAACAACGGAGAAATACTACTGGTAGTCAAACTACCAAATCCTAGAAATGATGAAAACCCATTGGATCCGAAGAAGAGCTGGGACCTATGCAGCAACTGTTGGAGCCAATAAAATAAGGAGTTCGGATCTGAAGATTATTAGTGCTACCATAATAAAAACTGAATGCTTGGATCAGACAGATGAGAAAGGAGGCTTTAGTAATAGCATGCATGCCTGAAGCATTTTGACCTTAGCAAGGGGCCCAGGTCTACATGAAAAGATCTGACCTTACTTCTTGACCACTTTGCTCAAAAAATCCAGATAAGACGTAAAAGTGAAGGAACAAAGTCCCAAAGAAAAAGGAAAATGGACAGATTTGAAATAAAGCTCTTACAAACTATGAACGTTGCTAGATTAACAGGACTTGCAGCATACCTCTCAACCTCTTAGAGTAAGAAAACTGGACAAAGCCATAATTAATGGGGAAACAAAGACCCAAAAAAGGGACACTTTTTAAATATTGCTCTGACATACTCAGAAAGTTGATATAATAGAAGTTATGTACTTACCATAAATTGGCATCTGTGTTGTCCAATTTCATTATGCATTATGACCGGGTTTTTGGATCCATCCTCGGATCCACGCCAGACATTTCTGAGACATATGATCTGAGCCTCAAACTCCTCCCTCTCCCATGATGCCTCATTCCCTTTCAAACCCTCAGATCGAGTTTGCTTCCCTTATCACAAGATGGTTATTAGCAAGATAATAAAGAAGCAGAAACTAAGACCCTACTACAGTCCAAACAAGGAACCAGCAGGTTCTTTAATCCTCTAGGTTGCTCTCAGCTGCATGAGGAAGGGGAAGGAGGGTGGGAAGTGATGCATAATGAAATTGGACAACACAGATATCAAGTTATGGTAATTACATAACTTCTAATCTGATATTGTCCATTTCATTACGCCTTGCGAAAGGGTCAGAGTCCCCAGCTACCAGACCCTGGGAGGACGTCAAGGAAGGATATGCCTAAGCACAGCAGAACCAAAGGATGCCCTGTTTCTGAAAATAATATCTAACTTGTAATGAGACACAAAGGTATGAGCTGAGGACCAAGTAGCTGCGACACAGATTTCATCGACTGGAGTCCTAGCAGAAAAGGCTGAAGAGGTTAACATGGATCTAGTTGAATGGGTGCTAACCAGACAGGGAAGTTGTTTGCCTTGTTGTGAATAAACTGTCGAGATACATTCCATAATCCATCTTGCCAAAGTAAACTTAGAGACAGCCTGTCCCAACCTGTTAGGTGCCAAGGCAGTGAACAGCTGCTATGATTTTCTTTGAGGCCTAGTCCTATGTAGGTAGAAACATAACTATCTGTGAACATCCAAAGAATGCAATATATATTCGCCTTTATTAGAGCAATTCGGAAAAAACACAGGTAAATGAATGGTCGGAGTCATGTTCATCTCCGAGGCAACCTTTGGAATGAAGGAAGAATTTGTCCTGATAGAAATTCTATCCTTGAAGAAAGCTATGCACGGAGGTTGAGAAAATAGAGCCTGCAATTCTGAAACTCTACTGGCCAATGTGATAGCCACAGCTCCCAAGAACTAACAGATTCAAATGGTTTCTGAGTGAGACCCTGTAATACTAAAGTAAGATCCCAAGGGGGGAAGGATCCTTGATCGGAGGTCTTAGATGAAAAACTCATTTTAAGAAAGCCCAAAAAAGTTTGGAAGAAGAAAAAGTAGTGGGAGAACCAACTCCACTCCCACAAAAGAAATTAGTGATGGCTGCAAGTTGTACCTTTATTATGGAAAAACTCGCTCCCTTGTGGAAAAGAGAACTCAAAAACATGAAGATATCTGAAACTGAGGCAGAAAAGGGATCTATATTCCTCTGTGAAGCCCAGATGGAAAACCTTTTCCATTTGCTGCAATATACCTTCTTAATGGAAGTCTTTTGAGAAGCAAGAATAATGTCAGGGACCCAGGACTTTAGCAAAATTACAGGAAGTGGAGAAACCAAACAGTTAGTTTGAGGGACTGGAGTTTGGGGATCTGTCGTTCTGTCGGATGTGAGATTAGATCCCATCTGGGATCCAATATCCTTGGAGGATATTTGCAGTGAGACCACAGAAAGGGGAACCATACCTGACAAGGCCAATTGAGGGACAATGAGGATAAGATTAGACTTCAACCTGCTGGCTTTCTGTAGAACTTTGGGCATCAGAGGGATAGGAAGATAAGCATACAGGAGACTCAGGGCTAATTGTGGACCAGATCGTCCCTGGGTGACTCCCCATCAGGGGGAACAGAGTGAAGTGTCTGCTGCATTTGTTATTTGGGAGAGGCAAATAGATCACAGCGAGGTTGGCCCCAGCGGCTGAAAATCTCATTCGCTACTGATTAATTCAGGGACCACTTGTGAGGGCTCAAGATGGACCTGCTCAATTTGTCCTCTAGGAAACTGGATTCCCCCAGAATGTGCATTGCAAGAAGAAAGCGGTTGGAAGCAATTGCCCACTCCCAAACTCTCATGGCCTCTCTGCAGAGCAGTTTCCTCCTGCTTGTTGATGTACCATACCACTGACATATTGTCCATCAAGACTGCAATCGTCCCCAGACGGAGGCAGTCCTGAAAAGCTTGAAAAGCGAGGAAGACTGTTCTCATCTCCAGAATGTTTATGTGCAATTTGGTCTCTATGTGGGACCACGTGCCTTGGACCATCCTTCCCTGAAAATGCCCCCCTCACCCCAAAAGGAAGGTGTCCATGGTCATTGTGGTTGTAGGAGGGGGAAGAACAAAAGACCTGCCTAAGTGAAGATCATCCATGACCATCCACCATTGCAAGTCTGACTAGGGTTGTTAATAGGTGACACCGGATGGACCATTGAACAGCCACGGTCCACTGAAGAACTCACATGAAGAACCTGGCTAGCGGCACCAGGAGGATGGCAGCCAACATGGAGCCCAAGGCTATGAGAATCAAGTGAGCTGAAGGAGATGGCATGTCTAACAGGCATTGTATCTGCTCCCTGAGAGACAATATCCATTAAAAGGGAAGAATTGCAACTTGTGTTATCGTGTTCAACTGGGTTCCAATGAATTTGATATTCTGAACTGGGATATTCTGAACTGGGACCACCTTGGATTTGGCCATGCTGACTGTGATTCTCAGGTGAAGAAACAGATGCAACATCACCTGAATCATCCAGAGTAGTTGATGCCTTGTGGGTGCCATAAGGAGCCAAATGTCCATGTAGGGAAACACCTGGAAACCTTGCAGAAGGAGATACACTGCGACCACTGCCATGCATTGGAACACCTAGGGGGCTGTGGTGAGACCAAAGGGCAGTGCATTGAACTGGTAATGATCAGCCCCCAGACAGAAGTGTAGATATCTCCTGGAGCACCTGTCTATTTTGATATGATAGTACTCATCCTGGTGATCCACCGAGCACATCCAGTTGTCCTTGCACAAGAGCAGCAGAAGGGACTGTACCATAACCATGAGGAACTTCAGTTTCTTGACAGATTCAAACTGCTTAGATCCAATATGGGTTGAAGGTCCTAGATCTTCTTTGGCACACAAAAGAAGCATGAGTAAGTTCCGCATCCTTGTTGGCTTGGGACCTGCTGGATGACTCTGTTGTCTAGGAGTTTTTGTACTTTTAGAAGGGCATTCTCTTTCTGACTGGGTGGCATGTCTGGGAGATGGTCCCCTGAGAGAAGACAAAAGGGAATATAGTAGTCTCTGGATATAATGTTTAACACCCAAGCATCATTTGTTATGTCTGTCCAGGCTGCTGGGTGTAAGTACAGTCTGCTCCTGATTGTCTCCAGAGTAAGAGAGTTGGGCAATGCTTTAGGAGCACTGAAATGACTTATCACAGAAGGGTTCCCTGAAGCATGTACCATTGAATCCTCTCCCTATGCCTCTGGAAGAGGAGCTATCTTGCGAATCAGGAAAGGCTCTCTGGGAGGAGATGACCATGGATCAGACAGATAGGAGCAAAGCTTCAATTTACAGAGGAATGGGAAGGGCCTGGCGAAGGAAGACCCATGTCTCGAGGAGTCGAGAAAGTCCTCTCTGCCACCTGGAATGCCTAAGATGCCAGTAGAGTCTGCCCTCCCTCACTTGAGGCCAACTACCTTAAGGGAGAAAGAGACAAGGTCATCCCGGATCCAATATCACCAGAAGGCACCAGACCTGAGCTATGAAAAGCCAAGGCCCCTCCCCCCAGGGGAAGGGATGGCTCCAAAAAGGATGGAGCTTACACCAGTCCTGAAGACCTGTCACTGACCGCTTGGATCTGGGAACCTCTCTGCTCCAAAAGAAGACCCACCTGGCCGGGTGGTCTGGGCAGGGGAGGGAGACTTGCTCCAGGGCTGAGTATGACTCCAAGACCTGTGATCTGGGTGGCAGTGACTCGGGGTCCGCTCCATAGATGAAGAGCTATGGATCTGTATAACCTCTGTCAGCTCCAAGAGACTGCTTGGACCTGAGGTCAATGGATCTGTCAGGGAGGGAGGTTTGGTAGGTGCCAACTCTGCCAGATCTGAGGGACCACACAGATGCAGAGATAAGCGTGGGGTAGAAGGATCCAATAGCTTCCACCTCTTTTCAGAAGCAGAAACTGATGTCCCCGGGGAAGTGGGGGGGGGGGCGGGTCACTTTCTTCTGGGAAGGAGTCTGGACTCCAGAGGAGGTAAGAAGCCCTCGAAGTTTAAGCTTGTTCCTCATGTCCACCAGGCCCCGAGGACTGAATGCCAAGCAAATATCGCAAGGCATATCCAAGTGCCCTGTGCCCGAGCAATAAACGCACCTCTTCTGGGCATCAGATTGGGGGAATCTTATGCACACAGGAGGCACATCTTTTAAACCCAGTGAGTTTCTCTCACCTGTCTAACATATTAATCAAGCACACACACACACAGAAATGCTATCACACATAGGCCAGTCACAAACTGTAACACTAACTAAATCTAAAGGATAGAGGGAAAAAGACAAGGAAAGAGTGGGAAGGACCTAACACCAGCGAAAACCTAAAAAAAAAAGGGGGGGGACTGTAATAACCTCTGGATATGATTGTCTGTACCCATTTGTCTTCAGTGATTTCCAACCAGGCGTTTGGGTACAGTGACAAGCATCCCCTGACTGCCTCCAGAGAAGAACAGGTGGGCCTCCTTTCAGGAATGCTGGAAGGGCCTGCCAGAGAACATTATCTCTGTCACCCTGATTCTGCAGACCCCCTCTGCTGCAAGGTCGGCATCTTCCATTGTTACTTCCCCCTCTGCCCCTGGGGGGGAAGTTTCACCACATGCGTCGGAAAACCCTTTTTGGGACTTGCAGAACCACATTTTTCCACCTTTCTGACCTTTGGGATAAGGTCTAGAGGGGGCAGACAAACGGACTCCCATGGCAGACAAGGTTTTCCCTTCCTGTTCACACGTGGTCAAAGTTTCTTTCACCTTTGGTCTGAAAAGGGATGAACCATCAAAGGGAGCGTTGGTGAAGGAAGACTTGAAAGGTTCATCAAAATTGCATAAATGTATCCAGGCATGTCTCCTCAAGGAAATTCCTGTAGCTGCTGCCCTGCTCACTCCATTAGCTGCATATGAAATTAGTTGCATGAAGGAGTTAACAACTGAATTGAGGGTGGAGAGCTGAGAGGAAACTTTATCTGAGATCCCCGAAGCTACAGTACCCTGAAGAGTATCTCCTAGCTCTTTTAGGAGATCCCTTTGAAGCCTTGAAAAATAGGTGATGTAATTCAGCAACCAAAGGGTAAAGACCGCTGATGAACAGGTATGCTTTTCATACCTGTTCATAGTCCGTGACTCCTTATTTGGAGGATGGACAGATGAGGAGGTGTCGGACAACTTCCTGGTGGCCGCCGCCACCAACATCGCATCTACAGGGATGCCTTCAGTTAAGAACTCTTTCTCAGCAGGAGCAGTGATAAATTTATTGGGCCTCCACGAAACAGGCTCCACTGTATCAGGGGAAGTCCATGCCTTATGAGAGATCACATTCATTAATTGGTTGTAAGAGGGAGACACCCAGGAGGTGGAAGGGCGAGACCCAAAAGCCTCCAGGTATACCGTTTCATCCTCTGAAGGGTTGGTGGGCTTCCAGCCACCCCTCTGTTTCAGGATCTCAAGGATGTCGGCAAAAGAGACATCCTCAGGTGGGGACCATGGGGACCCTTCTGAATCATCCAGATCAGTATCTGACGTGACAGACTCAGGTAAGTCTATGTGCTTCCTCTTGCACAATTTCTTCCGAGGGACTTCCTCAGAGGGGTACTCTGGTGAAGTTTCAGAGGAAACAATGCCACCCGCAGGGGCTTCCTGGGGCTCTGGGGCTCTGTGCTTGGGGGGAGGAAGTGATGATGAGACCAAAACAGGCACCTGGGATGGAAGAGAACCTGGGCCAGAGAGTGGAGCTGTCTGGGGATGACAGTACTCTCTCCATCAGCTCAAAAGCCCCCTCGCTGCACCCTAAAGAGGTTCTCCTCTCTGGAGAGACAGAGGACCAGCTCCGAGACACCGAGGGGTGGAGTTGGATCGGACAACTGCCCGCACCAACTCCCCTCCCTGGACCCGATGGGTGAACGTCAGCTCTCGACTCCTCAAAATCAAAAGGATGAAGAAGTCGGAGCAGATGCCGGAACCGACGATCCTAAAGGAGGTCCCAGTTTTGATGGTACCACTACTATCGGACCCATGATCTCTAACTCTGTGACCACAAGTGGGGTCGGTGGAGGAATTGGTGATGGTGCCTTGGATGGTTCCGATTTCTTTGGGGCTGGAGACGATAAAATTTTTACCAGCGCCGGTGTTCGAAGCAGTCTCTTCACCACCCACTCCACATCATCATCAGAAAAGCTCCTGGAGGAATGGGAGGATAAGGAAGGAGATCTAGCCCTCTCCAAAATAGATGATCTCAATACTGGAGTAACCGGCTCCAAGATCGGAGACAGTCTCCTAATCAGTAACTCTGTCGGCTCCATGGTCACAGATGGAGCCGAAAAGGTAGACTTAGATCTGTCAAAGCCAAGAGCCCTTGGTTCTGAAGTGACTATCTTTTTACGTGGCTCCAAAGCTGGAGCCACAATAGCAGACCTTTTGGACCCTTTTGCATGAGAAGAAGAGGGAGAAGATGGTTTGGAGCTCTGAGATCCCTCTAAAAATTCCTGTAAAGGACCTCTCACTGGTGAGATCAGATCACAAACTAATCTTGCTGGAGGTCCTCATCCCACCCCCACCTGAAATAAAAAAGACCACAGTAAAAAACTTCTCGAAAGCCGACTTCACACTTCACTTCTAAGTGGTCTCCTTTAGGCCCCCCCCGCGCCAAAACAGTACTCAAGCCGCTGAATCACTGGAATGCCTTCTACTACCACCACCAGCAGACTGCATGGATAAGGCACTAAGCAAAAAAAACAAAGAAAACAGACTTGTAAGCGTCCAGTGGTGCCCAGTCTGGTGGACCAACAACCACATAAACAAACAAACAAACAAAGCTAGGAGAAAGCTACTAAAAACAAAAAAAAAAAAAAAAAAAAAAAAAAAAAAAAAAAAACTAAAAAAAAAAAAAAAAAAATCAAAAAAAAAATAAAAAAATTAAAAGAGAAAAAAAAGGAAAAAAGACAAAAGACAATCATAAAGGCCTTTATAGGAAAACTCCATATAGAAACCTGGGAGGAAACTCCATATGATCAAGAGATTCAATTCAAAACATTGTACACACAACATACAACATACAGTACATAAAATCCCAAAACTCCCAAAAACCCCCCAAAAAAGAGATATCTATACCAAATGGTTGCAGCCCCCCAACATCTCAAACATCCAAGCAAAAACCAGAACCACCAAAGCAAAAGCCTGATGGCATCAAGACACCTGATGGTGTCTCAATGAGGAATTAACTCAATGAGGAAATTAAACCAGGAAGCCAGGGACTCACCTCTAATCATAGTCTCACCTCTCTGCACACTGGGTTGGGGAGTGGCACCTGCTGCACTAGCTTCCACTCCACTCCACCCTCTTGACCCACCTCCACCATTAGCCTTATTACCGGCCCATTTAGCTGACAAAGCCTGGATGCAATAAATAATGGGATCAAGATGGAAAGACATTTGGCTTTTGCAGCCAAATTTGCAGCCTGGATGGTTTTTGTGTTTTTTTTTGTCACTTTTTTGACTTTTTTTTTCTTTTCAAACTTTTGAAAAAAGTCACCAAAGCCATTGATGCCTACAGCCTAGTCCAATCTGGCGACTACCTCCTCATGAAGGCCCCCATACAATACCCCATTCAAAACATCATTGAAAACTCATCAGCTTAAATGTTAACCCATACATCACAAAGAGGTGGCAGAACTGGCTGTTGTGACTGAACAAGGGTCAGACAGATCAGCTGGCTCCGGCCCACCAAAGCCTGTCCTGTCACAAGCTCAGTTGTCAGGTCCCATCTACTCCTCAAACACTTTTTTGTTTGCAAGCAAAAACACAAAGGTTAGCAAACACACAAAAACTGAGAGGTTTGCAGAAAAATGCAAAACAGAAAGATAAACACATCTGACACAGACAGAAAGAAATGGTTGGTCAAAGAGATAAGTCACAGAAGATAATAAATGCCAGTTATGTGCCAAACTAAAGTTAAAATAAAAATTAAAAACAAGAAACCCTAGCTACCAAGTAGAGGTTTACCCCTAGAGTGGTAGAGGGGACTGCACAGAAGAGGTTACCAGAGACCTGGGGACCTGGGCTGAAGACAGCCATGTATTCATTCAATATCATATTCAGATAGCTACATTGAGTTAGTTAGGATTCTACATTCATCCATTCATATATGAAATCTAGATCATGGAGGTCATAGTCTCCTATACTCCCTACTCATCAGACCAATCATTGAGTTGAATGAGTACAATGCCAAGTTGAATGACAAAAACAAGACACTTCAAAAAAGAAGGAAAGGAAAAAAAATCACCCAAAAATATAAAAGGTCAAAAAACAGCTCCCATGCTGCCCGACTGAAACTGCTCCAGCAGACAGAGTCCTTTGCCTGACATACAAGGTCATGTTGACCTCAGATTTGATGAATATATCAAAAAAAAAAAAATCAGATTGAACCTCAGAAACAAAGAGCGAAGATTAAACCACAAAGCCCTAGAGGGGCGTGCTGGAGGATAGATTCATCACCCAATCACCGGGATGAGGGATAACAAAATCACCATATCCCGGTGTATGAGACTCGCTGGCCTTGTGTTCAAGAAATCTTGATATCTGGATGGGATGATGGGAGAGGCATAACAAATAGATGGAGATCACAGATATACCCCAAGGGGTGGCGTAAACCCCCAGCTAGGGGCTAGCATTAAAAATGCCCTCGGGCATTGTACCTAGTATGAACCTATGAACCTATAGTATAGCCCTATGCTATGAACCTATAAGCCTCCAACCATTAATTTATTCCTATGTTCTGGGAGAGCCCTGCTACTAAAGCCATGACAAACTGTATAACGGTCTTGAAAATGGATGGCACCAAGGCAATACATACAGCTAGTGTGTCCATCCATGAGAGACATTTTTTGAGTACATTGATCACACTTTCTGAACCCCGACTGCCTGGGTTCTTTCTGTTCTTTTTCTTTAGACATGTTTACAGGCAGAAAGGAAAATACCAACAATATTTGCAATAAACAAAACTAGTCTAGCTTTCCAAAAAAAGGCTATTGAAACTACAAGCCTAGGTAACTAAGTGAAAATTACAAAAAATGGCTCTAAACAAACAACAGAGCCTAGTAACTATGAACAACATCACACACAAGAAAATATATATATAAAATATGGATGTAAATTTAAATATTAATATAAAGGCTTTAACCCACCAAAAAAAGGCAACCAACTACTCATGAACACACCTGCATACCACACTAATAAACTAGAAGCCTATGAAATAAACTAACGGAAAACTTTAGGAAGAATCCTTTTACTCAAACGGATTCTCCTGAGCATGAAAGGAAGACAAACACATGCGGGGTAGGGGAGCGGCCCTCTAAGTTAATCGGGCAACTGAGAGCCCTCTAACTTAAACGGGTCTCACAATAAAGAACAAAGGGGTTAAACGCACTCAAAAGGGAACTAGAGACTATTCGCAAACGACAGAAAGAGGTTTAAACTATGTTTTTCTAAAATAAAACTAAGGATAATCCTGAAAAATGTAAACTGAGAACTACTTAGCCAATGAGCCAGCCAGAAGACATCCTAGTCGCTTTAGCAGCAAACAAGATCTAGGTATTCTGCACTAAGCATTATGGCGTTAGAGGTTAGCCTCAAACCAGTGGAAGCTTTCGAGTTATGCATTAGGCCGAGTCAGAACCGATGCTCAGTTCCGAACCCAACCGGCAAGAATTACAGCGAGATAAGACAACATGACAAATAATTTTATGACAGGAACGAGATAAGGACTTTTTAGAAAAATTATGGAAAACAACTCCCAATACAAAACACGACAGCTGAAGATGATCAAATCAAGATACTAGAGCAGCAAACAAGATCTGAGAGATGTGAGGGATGCTGCATTATGGGTACGGAAGGAGCTAGAGAGTTTGTTAGAGTACACGAGCCAGTGTGGAAGCCTAGTTGGGAAGGTAGCCTAATGGTTAAGGTGTTTGCCTTACAAACACAAGGTACAGGGTTTGAATCTCACAGGGGATAATTGGCTAGGCTTAAAGTGGCTCACAAGGGCAGTTAGCCTAGTACTAATCTATGAATCTATCTATGAATCTATGAAAATCGAATCCGGACCAATAAGTTGAGGATGAATGAAAACTGACAACATCAGATAATGGCTTAAGTACATGCAAACATCTTAAACATGTTAGTAATATATGTTTGCACCATTTTTGTTTGAGCCAATATAGTATTTTTATCTTGTTTATTTATATGCCGCACTTTAACTTGCAACATGAGTTCTCCCATATTAATACTACTAATATTTTTAAGAACATCTTCATTATATATTTTCCTCACTACTTCAGTATTAGTCATTATATCATGACCTCATACTTTACAATGCCCACCAACCCTCTCACTTCACTCATATTTTTAACCATTATTCTGTACATATTGATCCCAAATATGCCTTTTATTGTTATGCACTTTACTTTCTCCCTTCCTTAAAGATCTCCACTCCCTTTCTTTCATAATGCTCAATACATCCTCTAAACCATGGCTTAGTCTTTAATTTATTTTTTTCTTGTAATTGCTGTTTTGGATGTCAATATCATTAAAGTCTTATTATGACTTGGTGCTTCATCAACCCAAAAACATTCTCTCCTTATCTACTACAATGTGTTTCTACAACATTTGTATCAACATGTTTCGTAAGGAGCCCTTAAAATCAGTCAGCTATCTACATTCCCAAAATACAGATACCCAAGTTTCCTGTCCTTTCCTCTTTACATCCAACACCTACTTCCCATCTACAGGAAGATCCTTTGGAGTCTACTCAGGGTATAAAAATACCTATGCAGACACATCCTAAACTATCTAGACTTTGTGGCATATTTATGTGTCCTACAAGTCTCTCCCCATTGTTCCTTTGTAATGTATGTCTATATTCTCTTCTCCCAAGTCTTACTAAGTTCTTCTGATTGATTCTTACAGTCATGCAAAATCTAATACACCTTACATCTGCTCTTGGCTCCAGCAGAAACTCCACCAGGGTTGATACTTCACTCATTATTCCTCTCATCTTCTTTCTCTCTTTGTCTATAATCTTTTATCAATCCATGATATAATGGGCATCCCTTAACCTGCAAGTCAGACACTTGTTTGGTCTCCTCTCACTGCTCCCAGTACCTTGTTCCTTAGCTAAATTTTTCCAGTTTTGCTTGTTGCTACCTCTTGCATAATTTGAACATCCTCACTATTATATGCCCCTACTGTGTCTCCTTAATTTAGTCCCGCACTGCTTTTTTCTTTTTAAAATATCCTGCCACTTTACAGATGGGATATTCCTTACAGATACTGCATATTTTTCCTTGATAAGTTGTATCCAAAATAACCTCTCTTTATCCTGTGTACTTTCTCCTAGTATCATCATCATCTTTTTCCACTGTGATCTATATCCCTCAGCTTGTGTTATATACACAAACCTTAATTGTGTGGCACAGTTAATATAGTATTTTTTAAACATCTTTATTAAATTATCACTTAAGACACATGCAAACATATATCAACAGAAAAGAAAACAAACCATAGTGGCATGTTTTTCCATTTCCATACATTATACATTCCATTTTTTCTTTCCTTGCAACTATCATCAAACATTAAACACTTGAATTCCTGCTGTCCCTTAAACCTCACTTCTCCTCCTGAATATTATTATGCATATATTGTTCCACAATTTCAATTTATTTCTATGTAATTTGCTCCTTCCCTTTTCTAGGGATCCATCTCACAGTTCTCTTATCTCTTTTAAAATATTCAATATCTCAAATACAGTTGCTTTAGACTTTGATTTCCATTTTATAGTAATTATTTTTTGCCAGTCAACAGAATTAAACGTAATAAGGCCTTACTATGTATAGGCAGTTCAGATCTTGTGTCCCATCTCAAAAGAATCATTTCCTTAGTTACAGCCATTTGCTCACCCAATTTTTCTGACAGAATATTCTGCAGGGAATTTTTTAAATCTGCCAAGTCATTCCCGAAACGTATGTTCCCAGTGACCTCTTTCTTGTTCATCACACCTATAACATTTGCTATCTACCTGAGGAAAAATTCTTTAAGTCTGCTTGGGGAATACAAATACCTATGCAAACTCTTTCAAGCAAAGATCCTAAACCTTCTGGAATTTGTTGCATACTTAGGAGCCATACATACGCTCTCCTATTGTTGTCTTGTAAGTTGCATCTCCAGTCTCTCTTATCAATCCTTTCTAACCTCCTCTGATTGATTCTTACAATTATCATCCAATATTTTATATGCCCTACTAAACAGCCCTTTTTTAACAGCAGCTTCTGTTATAGATTCTACTAAAAACTCTACAACAGCAGTTATTTCACTTAAAACTTCTTTTTGCCTGTACCCTGATAACAACCCCTGATAGGGAAGGCAGTCTCTTGCCTGCAGTCCAAATGTCTTCTTGGCCTCATCCCACTCTGTTTACTTTTCCATCTCTAGTTATCTACCCTCAAAACCTTGCTGACTTTGCCAGTCTTCTCCAGTAAATTCCAGCTCCTCTTGCCTATTTTCTCTGCCCTTAATTGCAACCATCACTATTAATAAAATCGCCTTTCTCCATTCCCATGTTTGCTTAGCTCTTAGAATACTTTCTTCTAGTTTATGAATACAATATTCTGTATGGTTGTTATTATTCTCTCTAACTCATTCCATCCAAAGAAGCTCTTTTGAGTTTGTACTCAAACTTCCAATGGGTGTGGCCTGTGCCTTTTAAAAACAAAGTTATCGCCTCACAATTTAAACAAATGTTCATTTAATTAGAACTGTAATTGTTACTAGAAAGCTGTAAATGGCAAATTGTTCAACACAAAGTAATCTTCATAGTGAATTCATTTGATTCAAAGTCTTAAACTCAATTTTATAAGCCACAATAAACACAGTAAAAAAGAAGTTATGTACTCACCATAACATTCCATGTGTGCTGTCCATCTTCGCCTTCATTTTTACCAGGATGGGTTCAGATCTGCCTTCGGATCTGACTCAGCCTCTATACCTAAGCTTGAGGTCTTCCACTAGCTTATGGCTAAACCCTATCCCAGCATGCACTAAGAAAGCTCCCCAGATCTTGTTTGCAACTATAATAAGAGTAATAAAGATAAAAGGCAGCTTAAAAAATTCAGAGTGCAATAAAGAAGGCCAGAGAATAATGATATCTAATTGTACCAACTTGGTCTTCCAGGAGTAAAAATGCCAGGGGGAAGGAGGGTGGAATGTAAGAATGCAGGTGAAGATGGACAACACATATGGAATCTTACGGTGAGTACACATCTTCTTTATGTGTTGTTGTCCTATCTCGCCTTCATTCTTACCAGGATGGTACAGCTTCCCTAGCACCATTTTTCTTGGGTGGCTCAAGGGAGAATATTCTTCAGAATCACGGAACCAAAGGAGGCCCTGTTCCTGGAGAAAAAAAATCAACTTTGCAATGAGTGCTAAAGGTATGCGGTCTTGCCCATGCCGCTGCAGCACAAATGGTATCAGTTGGTAGTCTAGCCAGAAAGGCGGAAGAGGTTGCTATGGCTCTTGTAGAGTGGGCTTTAACTCTATGGGGGAGATCTCTGTTTTGAGATTTGTAAATGAAGGTTATACAATCTGAAAGCCATTTCAACAGTGTTACTTTAGAGACTGAAGTATCTTTCTTTGGTTTTGAAAAGGATATAAATAGCTGGTCAGATTTTCTGAAGCTCTTAGTCCTGTGTAAGTATAAATGCAATTGTCGGTGCACATCCAGCTCATGTAACATGTATTCCGCTTTATTACCGTAATTTGGATAAAAGACTGGCAGCTCTATCGACTGGTTCAAATTTGACTCTGAACATACTTTTGGCAAGAAGGAAGGGTTTGTAAGGATACCCTGTCTCTGTGGAAATGCGAGTAGGGGGGCTTTATATACAAGGCTTCCAGCTCTGACACTCTCCTAGCAGATGTAACTGCTATCAAGAGAATAGTTTTCCATGTCAAAAACTTGAGTTTGCAAGATGATACTGGCTTAAATGGGGAGAAAATTAAACGAGATAGGACAAAATTTAAGTCCCAAGGTGCTGGGGGGTCTCTGATAGGTGGATGTAGTAGCAAAGTACCTTTAAGAAACACTATGCATAGCTTATGAGACATAACGCTGAGGCTAGACTCACCCATATGAAAATTAGATATCACTGCTAAGTGAACTTTAATGGTAGCTGCAGCTGCACCGTCACTGAATAATATTGCTAGGAATTCTAGAATGAAATTTGCTGGGGCAGTAAAGGGATCAATGTGGTTATGAGAAGCCCATAATTAAATTTTTTTCCATTTGGTTCTATATATCTTTCTCGTAGGAGCCTTATGAGAAGAAATCAAGATGTGCTTAACTGATGAAGAGTGGTTAGGACCCCTGGCTATGGTCAGAATCAGAGCAGCCAAGCTGTCCATATGAGGGTCTGAAGGGAAGTATGGAGTGGTCTGGAACTGCAGAATTCTCATGTGTAGGTGTGTTAATGGGATCAAGGTTATTGCTGCTGCTATGGTCCCCAAAACTTTTAGCACTATTCTCGCTTGTGTTTTTTTCTTTGTGAAAAGATTTTGAACCTGACGTCGTAGAACTTGAACCCTTTCTGGAGGAAGTTTGGCCATCATTCTTGTATCCAATTCTGGTCCTATAAATACTACATACTGAGAAGGCAGCAAAGCAGATTTCTCAAAGTTTACTATGATTCCTAGGTGAGAGCAGAGTTGCAAGGTAGTGTCTCTCACTTTTATTCGTAGATGCTTGGTGGTGGCAGTTAGGAGCCAGTCGTCTAAGTATGGAAACACCTGGAATCCTAGGCGCATCCATTTGGTGAACACTCTGGGGGCTGTAGTGAAGTCAAAGGGCAGAGCTGGAAACTGGTAGTGGCTGTCTCCCAGCTGAAAGTGCAGGTGTCTCCTGGATCACCTGTCGATTCCTATGTGGTAGTACGCATCCTGAAGGTCTGTTGAGCACATCCAATTATCCTGTCCCAGAAAAGGGAGTATTGACTGCAGTGTTACCATTCACAACTTGGACTTTCTTACTGATTTGTTTAGATTGCTGAGATCCAGAATTGATCTCCAGTCCTGTTTTCTTTGGAACTAAAAAGAATCTTGAGTAATTTCCAGATCCTATTTGGTCTGCGGGGACTGTTTGGATGACTCTTTTGTCTAGCAACTTTTGAATTTCTAATGTTGTCTGTTCCCTTTGACTGGGTGGAATGTCTGGGATCTTTTTTATGTTTGGAAAAAGAAAGGAAAAGGGTATGGAGTAATCTCTGGATATGATATTTTGTACCCACTTGTCTTTAATTATTTGTAGCCAGGCTTGTGGGTAAAAAAATAAGTGGGCCTCGACTGCCTCCAGAGATGGGCAGATGGGCCTCCCTTCGGAGAACTGAAAGGGCTTACCAAAGAAAGATTCTCTGTCACCCTGATTCTGCGGACCCCCTCTGCTGTGTGGCCCATGTCTTCCATTACTACTTCCCTCTCTGCCCCTGGGGGAAAAGTCACCATGTGTGTCCTGGAAAGGTCTCTGGGATTTTCTGAACCACCACATTTTACCACTACCTTTCTGACCTTTGGAATAAGGTCTGGTATGCATAGAAAAATGGACTCCTACAGCAGGCAGAGTCTTTCCTTCTTGCTCACACCTGGTTAACGTGTCTTTGACTTTGGGCCCGAACACAGATGAGCAATCAAATAGGGCATTCACAAAGTAAAATTTAAAGGGCTCTGCAAAGTCGCACAAGTGCATCCAAGAATGCCTCCTTAGGGAAATTCCTGAACCCGCTGCTTTACTCACTCCATCTGCTACATAAGAAATCAGTCTCATGGAGGAGCTGACAACTGAATTTAAGTTAGAGAGCTAAGAAGAAAGTTTATCCAAAACCCCTTCAGCTACTGAACCTTGGAGAGTATCGCTTAACTCCTTCAGGAGATCTCTCTGCAATCTAATAAAATGGTCAGGTAATTCAGCAATCTGAAAGCAACCATCACTGAAGAAAAAATGTGCTTTCCATATCTGTCCATCGTACGAGACTCCTTGTTCGGTGGATGGACAGAAGAAGATGTCTCTGAGAGTTCCTTCTTGGTGGCTGCCACCAACAGCATCTACTGGGACTCCCTTAGTTAAAAAGGTTTTGTCTGAAGGGGACGTGATGAACTTATTTGGCCTCCGAGGAACAGGTTCCACTGAATCTAAGGACTCCCACACCTTCTGAGAAATGAGATCCAGAAGTTTGTCTAAAGGTGGAGACACCCAAGTGGAGGAAGGCTGAGATCCAAAGGCCTTCAGGTACACGGACTCCTCTGCTGAAGGGTTGGTGGACTTCCAGCTGCCTCTCTGCTTAAGTATTTCTATGATGTCTCCAAAGGAGGCATCATCAGGAGGTGACCGTGGGGACCCCTTAGCTTCATTGAGGTCCGTATCAGAAGTGATGGACTCCTCTGTGGAGTCTACATGCTTCCTCTTACATAACCTCTTCCGAGGGACTTCTTCAGAGGGGTACTTTGGAGAGGTTTCAGAAGAGTGGGGACACCCTGTGGGGCATCCTGAGACCTAGAATCTCCGCATCCCTGTAGATGCAAGGGTATAGAGGCAGACACTGGTGCTTTTGCGGGAAGAATGTCCGAAGATGACAGCGGAACTACCAGTGGAGACAGTACTCTCCTCATCACCTCAAAAGCCCCTGTCCCCTGATCTGAGGAAATCCTTGGATCCGAAGAAGTTAAGGGGAATCCCTAGAATCAAGGACGATGGCCCCAAGCCTGAAGTAGGAGCCGAGCTCACCCAAGCCGATGGCCTGAGAGGCAAAGTCGGATCCGAGAACTGTCCGATCCAAATCATCTCCTTGGACCCGACTGCAGAGCATTGGCTCCTAGACTCCTCAAGCTCTGATGGAGCTGAGGATGTTGGAGCAATGGTCGGATCTGAAGATCCCGTAATGGGTCTCTGGTCCAATGGTTCCGCTAGTAACAGCTCAGGATATTCTGACTCCGAAGTCTGAGGTCGGATTGGAGGAGGAATCAGAGCAGAAGGGGAGAATGTGGACAGATCTGAAGCCCTCGGGGTTGGATCCAATAATTGCTTGGTCAGCAGCGGTGTCCTTAAAAGCCTCTGTACCACTCGAGCCACGTCATCGTTATATAGGCTCCTGGAAGACCGAGTGGAGGGGGCTAGAGACTTGGAATGCTGAAGAATAGGAGATCTTATAGTAGGGGAGAACAACTCCAACACAGAGGACAGGCTCAGCAACTCAAACTCTACTGCCACTGAGACTGATGATGCCGGAGCTGTGGATTTTTCGGATCTGACAGGTTTAGGATCCAGTGTCGACACTTTGGCAATCTTTTTTGACAGCTTCAATAGAACACTAAAAGATGAAGATCTCTTCCCTGACTTGTCATATTTTGAAGAAGATGATTGGTCAGACTTTGATAAACCTGGGCCTTCTTGTATTGCTTCTGAGAAGGGGGGGTTTTAAGAGACCTCTCAATATCAATTTGTTCTTCCTCTCCAGGAGAGCCCTGTGATTAAAGGAATGACAAATGGAACAAGGCTCCTGGATATGGACAGCTCCTAAGCAAGAGACACAAATTGTGTGTCTGTCAGTTAGGGACATTTTCTGTCCACATTTCCTCACATTTTTTGAAACCAGAGGGATTTGTTCGATCTTTAGAATACATACTGAAAGAGAGTAGTAACAAGGGAAGGTAGAGAAAAGATTTTTTGTTATCAACAACAACAAACTGCTAACAGTAGAAGTTAACTATCAAAAAGGGGATCTAGAAGATAAAAGGGAGGGCACAGCCCTCTAACTTAAACGAGCTATGCCTGGGAGAGATAAAGAAAGAGGTAGCCCCCTAACTTAAATGGGCTAAGGGTAAGACAGCTCTCTAACTTAAACAAACTGACCTTATTTGTACAGGAGAAAAATAAGAGAATGAATAGCCTTCTAACTTAAACGGACTACAGAGAGACCTTAAAAAAAGCCCGGGATAGGGACAATAAGGCCTAAGCGGACGATGACGGCCCACAGCAGAAAAAAAGCAGAACAAAGTGGAAACAATTAACTAGCAGAAGAAACTAGCTTTCAAAATCAACAATATAACAAGAAAATGCAAAGTCCAACAATAGTGATATAAGGACAGTATACTTAGCCAGAGCCAGTAGAATGTGCACCAGATCTTGTTTAGCAGCAAATGAGCATAGCCGGCTATAGGCACCAGCGATTCCTGCAGTCACTGGGGGTCCCTGTTCCTGGGGGGCCCCAAACCACAGCAAGTTATCTTATCTTGATATTTCATAGCATGTCTGTTGAACCAATAAAAATTAGTACAGCAATTCTATATACTTAATAAACCAAAGGAGTGGTAATAACTCTTATAATTCTCCTTTAAAATTGAAAGATATTTCTGATTACAGTAGCACTGTGTTTTATCAAGTAACAGGCTTCACAATTCCAATCGATTTTTACCATTGACATAGTGCCCAAGGCTTAGTGATCATTCTTCACTAAAACTAACAAAATAGCCAGTTTTAGGTATCTGCAGTACCTCTGGCTGCAGGGGCCCTCCTTAATCATACCTGACTGTGTGGGGGCCCCACAAAAGCTGCTGTTGGTTGTGGAAAAATGAGGGGAAAATGTACTAATTTCCTGATTATGCTCTTTAACCTGAATAGGGCTGTAATATGACCCTGTTAGATTAAAGCTGATAATGAACATAAGCAAGGTAAGTACTAGAGGGATCAGCAGCCCGAAGTGACTGATCTAAATGTGAGATGGTTTTCTCTTTCAGGGAGTTTTATAAATATTGTCAGAAAAACAAATACTATAACTCTCAAACTTTTTTTGCTGAAGAAGTTTGTGGAGTGCTAATAATAAAAGCAGAATAATGGCTCAAAATTAGGAACATGTTTTAAATATTCTAATTCAATTAAAAAGTTAATAGAATAACACCCTTTGCATCAACATGCATTTCTGGATAATAAGCATAACACTCTGGATTTATTGACTGTAATCCCGAGTGATTTGCTAACAAATCAAACTTTTTATAAAGGACAGAGCAAAATTATGAGGCAAAATCAGGAAAGGCCATTGAAATCAGGGAAAATGACAGGTATGCATTACTCCACAATGAGATAAAATAAAAATGATTTAACCCTGCTGCTATTTGGTAATGCTAAACAGCAGTCACTGACATGGTGTGGCAGTACCAGTGTTGCACACTGTATTGCTATTAGCCGAAATAAGTACAAAACTAGTATTGCTATGGCTTGTGTGTGTGTGTGTGTGTGTGTGTGTGTGTGTGTGTGAGTGTGTATATATATATATATATATATATATATATATATATATATATATATATATATATATAGATAGATAGATAAAACATCACAGATTTTTTTGTCTATGCACACACTCAATAATGCCAAAACACACATTATTCTTCTGGGTATCAATAAAAATGCAGCTAACAAGTAATTACATGTTAAAAGTAGGGCATAAAATATATCACAGAACATTCAGGCACTTACATCTTCTAGAAGTCTAGTGGCCCCCACTCCCCAAACTGTACAAATTGATACAGCGAGGCTGCCTTAATCATCCTTGACTGTGTAGGGCCCCACTAAAGCTGTTGCTGGCTGGAGAAAAATGAGAAAAAATGTATTAATTTTCTGATTACAGTCTTTACCCTGAACAGGGCTGAGATATAACCCTGTTAGGATAAAGCTGATAATGGCCTCTGCTGTCAACTGCATCCATTCTAAAACCAGCCCTACTGCGATGTATGTGTACAGAAAGTTGCTATAGGTTATGGGTGTGTGAGGGGAGGGGTTGTGTGGTTATTATTTCTTTAATTTTCATCACAGTCAAACCTTAGAGGTGTGCACAGAAGGTCATTATAACTTGTGTTTGGGCCGGGGACAGTGTGGTCATTGTTTTTTACTTTTCTTGGTACTTTTCCGTTAAACCCCCTGCCACGCTTCTCGCCGTATTCCTGAAAACCATAGCTATGTTGTTGTTTCAACTGACCTGCTGCCTTTTCCAGCTGTTTTTTTTTACCTTTTACTACAAGGGGTTGTTACAGTTTTGCTCCTGAAGTTATAGTTGGAGTCAGTGATTACTTCATGTAATTAATGCCATGCCAGTGATTGCAGTACATGTTGTGTATTTGCATGGGATGCGGCATGCAGTCAGGACAGATGGCTTCGGAGAGCATCAGGTATTAATAACAGCAACAATCACTATTTTGCAGCTCTACTTACATACGCTCCATCGCTGTCCATTAATCATCCACCATTCAGTAAGAATGTAGCTGCTCATGTATTTGCGATCCTACCAACCTATCATCCATCCACATTCTTCATGTCTGTGCACTGTATGTCTGAAAGAGGCATTGCTACATGTGCAGCAGTTTGGGGAGTGCTACAGACATGACAGCTGTACAAAACATATAAATTGCATTAGTTTGCAAGGTCCTGTGCACATGTAACATTCATGTAGCAGTGATCTGTGTACTGTTTTACACACTGGTGTGATAACACACGACAGCAAATGAACTACTAACACCAAGATAATCACCGCAGTATGCAATCCATCATTCCTAACCATTGGTACTCTTTCGGGTTATTTCTAGTACCAGCAACTTATTTTGGAGGACCTTTTGAAAGGCTATCCATCTTGGTCTGTCACGGACCTTTCAGTCTTCATTGGGCTCAACAAAAATAGCGAGACACATGGTTGGGGTTTAACGGAAAAGTACCCTTTTCTTAAAGACCTCAGAGGTATAGAGAGAAGGTTACTCTAGTTTGTGTAGGGGAAGTGTACTGTCTAGTAGCAAAGTAGAATACAGTACTGTAATCATTATTTTTCCTCTTTCCTCACAATCATACATTAGGCACGTATACAAGAGGCTGCCTTAGGGGGTTACAGGGGAGGAGTGTGGAGGCATGCTATTTATATGTATGTCGGCAGTCATTTGAAATACATAACTGTGGCAGTTTGAGCCATTGCTTTCATCACAGTCTACCACCAGAGGGATGCATACGCAATGATTGTCTTTTCGGGGTGGGGGGTCAGGGAGGCAGGCAATATTCCCAGATAAGACCTGAGTCTATATAACCTCACAATTGTCTTGTTAGTTTATTGTGAGGTATATTTTGTCAGCCTTGAACATTAAGCCTTGACACAGCATAGGTCTTCCTTGAAAGAAAAAAAAAATAAGACTGATTTTTGTTTAGGCTACCATTGGATTAAAAGGTTGGGAAACTGCTCTAAAATGCACCCCAGATCATCTATAACCCCTATGGCTTCTGGTGGCACTAGCTTAATTCAGTTAGCTCCTAAATTATTACTGTGCTATCTTAGTCAGGAAAGGCTTGTTGAAAGGATGTAAGGAAAACTAAAGCTGAGCAGCAACGCTGAATCTCTTTCCTTAATCATTATTTCTGTTCAAGCAATTATTTGATGAAAAGGCTGTGTAAAAATAAAATAAAACTGTAAAATGCACATCAGAGCATATAGAAAGTTAAAGAGTAAGGTAACGTGAGAAAAGGAAGAAAACAGTTATGTGCATGGTATGGGGATCCCAGGATGGGGAGAAACAAATGAGAGTAGTAGAGAATGTTGGGGGGGGGGGCTGAAAAATTAGGCAGTGCCTAGGGCGCCATTTCACCTAAGTCCAGCCCTGTTCATAGAGTTGTAATGTATCACTGTTCCAAGTAACTGTGAATGTCCCTTTGTGAGATGGGTGAACATAATGTGGTATACAGGCCTTTTCTAATGTAAGAGCATTGTAGCTACAGGTCAGTCTGTGTACTAAAAGTCTGCAGTATGAAATAAAAGGTTGCTTAGCAAAGGTAGCGGTGACAGGGTGATACTTAGACTGAAAGTGCCTAGGGGCCCCCAACATGACATTTGATGGGGGCCAGAAAAATGCTTACACCGGCCCTGCAAACGAGATCTGGGGTGCTTTCCTAGTGCATGCTGGGATAGGGTTTAGCCACAAGCTAGTGGAAGACCTCAAGCTTGGGTGTACAGGCCAAGTCGGATCCGAGGGTCAGATCCGAACCCAACCTGGTAAGAATGAAGGCGAGACAGGACAACACATCATTAATTTTTGTAATGATGTTTAAACAGCTTACAATATCTCAGTAACTATTCAAGCAACATAAATATTATTGGCAAAATGTTCTTCATTCACCTGTGAGCTTTCATATGAGGCTTAGTAGTTCTGTCTTTGTCACTTGATTGTTAAGATATTTAAAGAAATACGAAAATTATTACAAAACAAATAAATGGTATACAAATATCTTTAGCTACACTAGGCAGAAGTCGAATATCATCACAGTTGTGTTTGCTACCATCTGTTTTAAGATAAAATTTTCTAATACCTTATGTACCATGGTTTTTGAATTATTAATGAAAATGTGAACAAGCAATATTTCATACCTAGAGGCGTCAGAAGGCTGTAACTGCAGAAACACCTGGAAGCATCACTAGGCTATAATGAGTTAAGGATGAACATCCAAAGCTGGACTCTCTCTTTCCTTCTTGAACCCCCCCCCACTTCATCATCATCATAGGTTCATAGGTTCATACTAGGCTATCTGCCCTAATGCATTTATAAGCCTAGCCAGAGTGTGTTTGGCTTTCGCCACCCATTTTAAATTAATTTTGCTATGCCCTTTTTCGAGGTTAGTATACTGTGCCTCTGTCTAACAGTGACACAGAAGTGATACCCGGGGTAAACCTACGATCTCCCATCCACTCATCAAGATTCCTCTTGAAGAGAGTCAATGAGGGACTCTGCCTAACCTGGACTGGGATTTTATTCCAGAGTGAAGGGAGCCTCTGGGTTATGAATCTGTCCCTCCAGCATGTCCTATTTATTTCAGTGCTGAGGTTCAAGTCTCTCGAGCGCGTAGCTCAATGGGATTTGGATTTTCTGAGATGCAGCATGTCCATTAGTTCCAGGTTGGACGTGTCATCATCATCATCATCATCATCCCTTTCCATTCTGAAGTATAACCTTCTGCTTGTGTTATGTATATGAGCCTTAAGTGTGTAGCTCTAAAGCATCCTTTCAAATCAGGTAATCCTAAACCACTTTGTTCTATTGGCAGGATTAACTTATCTAACTCAACTCTTGCTCTTTTCCCTCACAGATAAATTACTTCACCTCTTTATTAATTATTGTCCACAACTTCTCCTCTGGATGATAAAAATGTGTTTGACCTGTATATAAAACTAAATGGACCAAAGATATTCTCACCGCTTGCATCTTACTGTCCATTTTAATTAAATCCATACACAAGAGCTTCCATTTTCTCAGTTTTTGAATCATGTTTTGTTTAGTCTCTTCTTACATATCCTTAGCTGCCATAACGAAAGCCTTTTTAATGCATACTCCTAAATACTTCATCTTATCATGTCTCCATAAATATGGGTATTGCTGAACCAAAATGTGTGGTTACATAATTTGTGGCTATAGCCATTGTTTTATCTTCATTAATTTATATCTCAAAAATACTAGAAACTCTCAAAATGTTCCACAGCACTGAAATATCCTTTTCTAGACTGGTAAGGTACAAATAATATAATTTGCAAATAAAATCAACAAATAATATAATTTGAAAATAAAATCAACTTTTCTCAATTATCATACAAATTATATCCTTGCATTTCTGAGTCCCTTATTTTCTTTTTTAATTTCTCTAAATATAAAGCAAACAACAAAGGAGAAAGAGTACACCCCTGCCTGGTTCCTCTGTTCAAACACAACTAACCAGAGAAGAACCTTCCCATTTTAATTCTTGCATCCAGTCCTTCAAATATCATCCTAAGTAACCTGACTATTCTATCAGGGAATGCAAATGCTTCCATTACCTTAACTCATGAAATCCCATCTATATTGAATGCTTTATCTGCATCAAGACCCACTAATAAAAGCATTATTTTCTTAGATTCTGCCTCCCTCCGGATAATCACTGTTCTATCAATGTTGTCAAATGTTTGACTCCTCTCCACAAAACCCCATTAATCCATATCTAATCAATTTTGGCAGCACCTGTGCCATTCTTTTAGCTAGTGCCATTCTTTTAGCTAGTACAGACAGTTTATAATCATGGTTTAAAATTGAAATGGGTCTTTATAAAGCTGGGTCTGATGGGTCTTTACTGTCTTTTGGTAACAGAGTCACCATAGCTATCTTCCAGGAAGCTGATGCTTCATCTTCTTTTAAAATACTGCTAAATAAAATCTTCCAGATCTTTATCAGTTCCTTCACTCCTAACTTCCAAACATCCACACTTCCATAGGAATACCATGTGTTCCTGGAGATTTTCCTGAAGATTGCTTATACATTACCATGTTATCTCATCTCCCCCAGCTTAACTGTTAGTTGTTGAGCCTCATCTACCTCTAACATTGGCATAATCACATCTTCCATAAATATTTCCATGTGTGCTCTTTCTTGATTTCCATATTTCTCTGGTTTATATACATTTTCATAAAATTTCCAAAATATCTCAAGTACCTCCACATGATCTCTAGTTATTTTTCTTCTAATAAGCTCTCTAAGTTTGCACAACCCTTTCTACTTTCAGTTGCCTAAGTCCCTATGATAAAAGATTTTGAGCTCTGTAGCTATTATCAAAAAGTAGTTACTTAACAGCTAGGTTTCTAAACTAATGCATATTATTGAGGTACTGCCTTATTTTCTCTTTAACACTGTGCTTTTGTGCCCCTTCTTGTTTTGTGAGATTCATCTTATTCTACAATACTTTAACCTTTGTCAATCCCACTAAGCAATTCTTATTACTTCTTAACCATATCTCTCTTCCTTTATTTCTACCCTGTTTTTAAACTCCATTTTCATTTTATTCCACTCACTAGCCATCCCTTCTGAAGAAATTTGTACCTTCCCTAATAACTCGCAAACCATTTCCAATACTCATTCCTTAAGTTCCTCTCTTTTTAATAGGTAGGTAGGAAAGTACCGGTGTCTAATTTTCACTTCATTATCCTACATTTTTATTTTGTTTTTTATTGGTGCACAATCTGAAATAATTATTTGGATGTGTCACGAAGCTTTCAATTAAATGCATATATTCCTGCGAAATATAATTTCTATTTAGTATGTTTACTGTACCTTGGGGAATAATAAGTAAACCCTGTCCAAGTTACTACTACTGAATTTGCATCTTCCATCCACAACAAATATTTTCATAAATTTCTTCAGAAATCTGCCATCTTTTGTTATATTTTCCCCTTCAAGGTCTCCCTGATACAGCCTCACTATTGCAAATCAAGTTACAGTTCCACTTATAGGTTCATAGGTTGGTACTAGGCTATCAGCCCTAGGGCCTATACAAACCTAGCCATAACAATTCCCTGAATATTTCTTCCCACAATATTTACTTCCCTGGACTCCTGTCTAGCAGGAAGACTGACATGATCCCTGGGGTGAATTTCCTATCTCCCATCCAATATAGGTTCATAGGTTGGTACTAGGCTATCGGCCCTAGGGCCTATACAAGATTAGCCATAATAAGTAATATTCCCTGCTGAAAGCTGATTATTTCTCCCTAAATGTTACTAAGCAGTTTCTGGTGGAATATAAATATAAATACATGCCAGTGTAATTGTTCTCTCTTGCCAATAGCCCCTTACTACCACAAATCTACCATTATTGTTTTTTTTCCTCTTCTATTACTACAGGAGCCCCTCCAGCAATCAATATTATTACTCCCCTTTTCCTTTATCTCTGATATTCTGCTGAACATTCATCCTGAAATCCTTACTTTGTCAAATTCACATGCTCATCTCTTTCCAGACATGTATCCCACAGCATTTGCTATTTGCACTCTGCATTTCTTAATATAATTCAATACTCTTCCTTTGTTTCTATACTTGTAAGGCCATTTATGTTCCTGGATAATATGGATAGCATAGCCATTACGATAAAAACCTGCTGTTCTACCTATTATGCATATAGGGTTTTTTGAATATGTACTTCCAACTTTCGTGCTACCTGCTGAAGATTCACAAACCAAAACTTAAATACATTTTCAAAACACCCCCGTCTCCTATTAAATTAGAACAAACACACTAAACAATGGCCATCTTCAAAAAATGAACTTTAACCCTTCCAGATAGGAACAATTACCCAAAATCAACAGCTGCACCCACAGGTATTACCTACCCTAAGTTAAGGTTACCCATGCTAAGGTATACGCTACAGCCTGTGTTTCCACTTAAACTAATTGCTGTCTGTTCTTTTCTTATCTAGTCCCCAGATGTAAAAAAAAAAACAGCTTGTATGTTTTCAGAAAACATTAACTTTTTACCATTAAGAAAAATCACACTGGCTATATATTGGAAAAAAACAAGCTAATATCTTTTCAGATGTAAGAAACTTGGTATTTTTCATGCCTTTTCTCACGTTGTCTTATTTTTCAAGCCTACTTGCTTACAAAAACATTTGTTTATAGGTTAAGCCAAGGGCATTAATCTAGACATTCATCCTTATAAAAATAAGATAAAATATCTTAATTCTACATACAATTTAATATGATCAGTGCACTTTTACACATCACCCCTACCCCAGCAACCCAAGGTCACAGCATACTGACATTAAACTTGCTTTTGTCCAGCCTTTCTTCACTTGTTATCTTGTAAAGCCTATATTTTTTACAACTAAAAAGTACCTGTTTACTTTAATATCTTTAACAAATACAACAGTCACTGAAGAGACTCCGCCCATATTTAAAACACCCCTGACTACACAAAACTGCTTCACTATATATATAGCATGCAGTTTTTATCATGATTTTTTATACAAATACTAATAAAAAACTGTTTCACTTACAGTTACTTTTCTTCCCTTTTAGTGTCCTTCTAAACATTAATGACATAAGGTGGAGTAATATTCTTTACAGTCCACAAAAGTGTAGTCTTTCTCAGCTACTTTTTCTTGCAAAGACATATTTAACAAATATCAACCACAACACAAATAAACAAAAAAATTAAAAATAAAATAAATTAAACCAAATGACAGGCTACAGATCCACTGAAAAAGTTTAATATTTTCTAGCGCCACAGTCACAAACATGACTGATGCTTTATAGTCTCTCATTCAGTCACTAATTTCAGTGTTGCTAGTCCTGTCCATCTCCACCTCCCAACACCAGACTCTGGTTCAGGTCCAAGCTACTCCTGGTTATTCTAGTCAATTCCTATGCTTTTTTTTTTATCTCTTAAGCATGTTTCCTTGGACCACTGGAAAATGAGCTTTACTGTCAGAAGAGTAAAATGCAGAGTCCAATTCTGTTTGCTGGCTCACTTTTCATGAGATAAACTTTTTTTATTTCCTCCTCAGCCTGTTCGGCATCAAAAACTGTATTTGATCCTCCAGGAAAAAATATTCTGAAGGCGGGTGGATACAACTGCTTAAATCTTATACCTACCTATCAACACTCCCTGATTGCTGTGATAAATTTGTGATTGGGTTGTGTACAGTGAATTATCATTTTTCAAAAACACTCTGCTGTCTCTAATTTTTAATAATTTTCCCTTTTGCCATAGTTTTGTCAGGATCAACTGTTTTTGCTCATATGACTGCATTGTTACTAATACAGGTCTTGGCTGATTTCACATGGCCAGGTTTAGAGCATACATACAATGTGCCTTTTCAAATTAACAAATCCTGTTGTAGAATACCAGTCTTTTTGCTTATTTGTGCTTTCATAAAATCAGTACTGTCTGTTCCTTCCAATTTCTCTGGTTGTAGAATACCAGTCTTTTTGCTTATTTGTGCTTTCATAAAATCAGTACTGTCTGTTCCTTCCAATTTCTCTGGTACAGCAGATCATCTCAGGTTTTCTCCATGTGCTATGTCTTCTAATGCTTCCATTTTCTGAAACAGCTCTTCTTCTTCAGAAGTTTCACACTCAGCTAGCATTTTCTTCATTTCAGTCTCTGATTTTTGCAATTTTATTAGTTAATCTGAATAGCTAGTTAAAGCTTCTTATATTTTCCAGCCTTTTGTTATTTCAGTTGATATACTCCTTCAATATTTCATTTATTTTAATCACCTCTGAGTATATCAGATGTATTTTTTCACCAAAATTTCTGTAAGCCATCCGAACTTAAATAAGTACTAAAGCTGAAGCTTGAACTCCTTTTTGCCAAACAGCTGCAGGATTTTTTCCTAGCCAGTGCTTTCTCTTAGCCTTTTTTCATTAATTTTCTTTCAGGTTCTCTAAATTTCTTCTTTGCTAGCATCCAGGCAGTGTACGTTCTAGTAAGTAACTTAATTTTATTCAAACTGGCAATATCACTGGGTCTTACTTTTCAATTTCTTTTTTAACACTGGGAGACTGAAATTAAGCTGCTGATCAGTGTGCAGGTGTCTCGGAAGTCCTAGAACTAATACAGTATTGATCAGTTGAAGGTATGGATTCATAATAAATATATCTGTATTATAAAACCTTTAATATAATAGTATCATACATACTTCTAACTCACTACAATGGTGTACATCCACAACAAAATTTAAAACTTACACAGATTTTCAAATGCTGTCATAACTAGAAATTAATTGCTTTGTTTATTCAGCATGTTTTTGTTAATGGTAAACATAAATTTAGTTCATAAATGAATGCATGCTTCTGTCCTCAGGCTGCAAGAGATGCCCTTGTTTAGAAGGAAAGCACTAAATGATCACTTAGAATAAACAGGCTGAACAACTGTCATATCCTTTGATGGGTATCTCAGAACAGCAAAGCATTTATGACTTTATTGCATACAGCAGCCAGTCTAAAAAAACTCCATGCTGTAACCATGCATAAATAAGGCTTAACAAACTAAGCCATAGCATCTGCCTTAAGAATCAGAACATCGACCTCAATACAATTTGATATAAATCTAAGCAGTACAAGTACTAAGCAAAACGTGCATTATTTGTTATGCCCCACCATTATGAATGTTACTGAGCAGTGCACAAAAGATATGTAAACTCCCATTCATAACACTGATGGATAAATAACTGACACTCAAAAGACAGAAATCAGATCTTATTAAAGCTACAAAAGAACAAAACTCTAAATCCTGCAATATTACCAAACACAAGGGTCGTCTCACTAAAACAACTAGTTGGGAGGCTGTATGCCCGCATCCCCTTAATACATATTCTAACCCCAAGGTTAACAATCATGGGAAAAGGGAGACACATGCTCATGTTGCAAAAGACTGTTTTTCTCCAAGTGATGTATTAAGTTTTTGTTTTGTATCCATTTCCATGTACATCCATCCATCCATCCATAACCCCTTTATCCATTTGTGCACATGGGGTCGGGGTGTAACTTCAACAGTGACAATCATCTCGAGCCAAGGTTTACACTGCCAGGTGGCTAGCCCTGCTGTGGTAGTTCATTTGTGCCACTCATTCGCACACATACTCACACTTACTGTCAATTTAGTGTGTCCAATCCATATACTGCATGTCTTTAGAATGTGGGAGGAAACCACAGTACCCGGAGGAAACCCAAGTGACTGCAGGGAGGACATGCAGACTCCACACAGAAGGCACTCCAGCCTGGAATCAAATCGGAGAACCTCTTGCTGTGAGGTGACAACTCTAACTGCTGCACCACCGCGGCCACCATATTTGGTATTATTTCACAATCTGAGTCTGTTGTAACTTTTGGAAATTTAATGTCAGTCTTTTGATTGTCAGTTTACATTTCTTAAGCAGGGCACTACTCAGGATGTGGGAAACAGCAGATCATGCAAACTACCTGTGACATCCATTTCACTAGCCAATTAGCTCACAAGGTAAAGCCTGTTACAAATTGTGAAAACATACCACAGCCTATTGACATAAAACTAGATTATGGCCATCAGATATCAGAAGAGAAATGACAGGCTCCACAAAGTCTGCTCTTCACTTTTTCCCTTAGAACTGTTCAAACTCTCAAAGTAATCACTCTATTCTCTTTCTAAAGCCCCACACTTGCTCATCTCTTATAAGGAAACACTAACTAACTAAAGCACTACACCCTCCTTGACTTCTCATAAGTATTAGGCTCCCGATTGGTCCTTCCTGATCAAGTGAAAAATCAGTTCCCTTCCCTAATCTGATCAGTAAAAAATCAGTTCCCTATACTAATCTGGTATGTCCAAGGGTCAGTTTCAAGGTTACTTTCCAGTCCAGCTGGTGAATCTGGGAATTTTGAGGCAATGTTACAATTGCCTTATGTACACAGACAACCCTCTCCTCCTTCCAACAAATTCTAATACATGTGAGAGATGCAGTTACACAGCCAAACCGGAGGCAGAGCTCCCTCAATCCAAGACTGGCACGGTCAGTCAGGAGGAAAAGGTAACCACCCACACCACAAATACAGTCTCACACAGACCTATTGCATCTGCATACCCAACACATAAACACACAAAAACATACTCGGAGGCTCTAAATAAAAATCTGCCTAAACAGCAAAGACCTCCTAAGCAGATATCCAAGCAACAGCCACCCCTCAACAATACCCATGAATCAGATATCTCACAAAATCAGTGTGCCTCATAGTCACAGCCCTTAAGGCCAAACAACACACCAAATACACTTGTTATAGGGGACTCTATTGTCCAGCACACTGACGTCCCACTCACCAGACTGAACAAGGAGAAGGTCACTGTAAGCTGCCTGTCAGGTGCCAGGATCCGCCACATAATGCAAACACTGAGGTCACTTCAAAGCAAGTACAAGTATGACTCCGTCATTGTCCATGCTGGTATGAATGACCTGAGATGTACCTCCCAGGACTACATGAAAAGAGACATAGAGAAGTTCTCTGACCATGTAGCCCAGGCTGGTATGACCCTGACCTTGAGTAGCATCTTGCCCTCACCAAGAATGATGCCACAGTATAAAGACAAAATGATCAGTTCCAACAATTGGCTAAAGTATTGGTGTCATTCAAAGGGGATCCAGTGTCTGTCTGCCTGGGATGACATGCTCGACAAGCCACGTTGCTTCGCTAGGGACGGCTTGCACCTGTCAACCTTAGGCTTTCGTATACTGGCCAAGGCTCTTGCCACCCCTATAGAGCCTTTTTTAGGCAAGGATCAAAGGACAAACCCACCTCCATAGACAACCCAAGGATAAAAAAACTAAAGGTAATGCTACTCAATGGCAGAAGTCTAAACCTCAAGATGCACGCACTTGAGGCTCTCCTCAGTATGGAGAAAATTGATGTCTGTGCAGTAACAGAAACCTGGTTCAAGGCTCCTGAGAGCACCCCAGTACTACCAGGTTATAACTCATACCATGTGTTTCGGCCCCAAAACTCGGACCGAAGCACAAAAGGAGGGGGAGTATCTATATTCATCAAAGATACCTACACCTCCAGGTTAGTGGCACTGCACGAAGCATCGGAAACCATCCATGTGCAACTAACAGCAGGCAAAACTGCCTTTCAGTTTGTAGCCTGCTACAGAACACCCTCCCTATTACAGGAACCCCACTTGGCATTCCTGAGAACACTGGAGAATATGAAGGTCTCTCCAAACACTATGTTATTGGGTGACTTCAACTACACAAGCTTTGACTGGGAAAACTACTCAAGCCCAAACACCCTCGCCCAACGGTTCCTTGAATTTATAAACTCTAACGCAATGGAACAACTGGTCACCACTCCCAGAAGAGGGAACAACATATTGGACCTGGTCATCACCAACATGGGGACTCTATGTTCCACACCAGAGGTAAACCCCTCATTGGTAAGATCAGACCATAAACAAATTTCCCTGGACATCCATATCCCATCCCCACCCCCAGCCAAAGAAATCACTGTAAATAATTTCTCAAAAGCCAACTTTACACTTCTCAAGACTGAGGTGGAATCCTTCAAAGCCCCTGGGCCAGAGGATAATACAGCCCAATCTGCAGAATAATTTACAAATGCATTCTATGAGCACCTGCAAGAATGCATGGATCATGCTATCCCAAATAAAACCAAGACTCACTCCTCCAAAAACAGGAGACTGGTCTGGTGGACTCTGGCCATAAATAAGCTATACAACAGAAAGAGGCAGCTACTACATGACAGAGCAAAATCCCAAAAAGGGAAGGCATCTCTGATCAGTATTAGCAAGAAACTTCGATCCCTCATAAAATCATCAAAGGCCAGCTTCGAAAGAAAAATTGCCCTAGACATTAAAGATAATCACAAGGCCTTCTTTAGTTATGTCAGGAACATGGGCGGAAACTCCCAGATATGCTCTGAATTGTTGCATAACGGTACAAAATATACCGAACCTACAGACATAGCCAACATCCTGGCAGACAGATTCAGCGCAAACTTCTCCCCCCCTTCCCCCCCAAAGGAGCAAATGCCTATCACAACTGAATGTAACCTCCCTGACATCACAGATGCACAGGTGAAAGCTGCCCTCTCCAAAGCAAAAAACACAGCATCTATGGGACCGGACGGTGTCCCAGGCTGTGTCTTACATGAGCTCCAAGAAGAACTGAACCCTCACATTAAGTCACTGTTCCAACTTAGCCTTACTACAGGATATGTACCCAAAGAATGGTGTACAGCTACAGTGGTCCCACTCCACAAAGGTGGTGCTACAACGGACCCTGGAAACTATCACCCCATAAGCCTGACTAGTCTGGTCTGTAAAGCTATGGAGCGTATTATCATGGAACTCATAAACAAAGACATTGGGAGCCTCCAGACACTGGACCCTACCCAATTTGGCTTTGTTAAGGGCAGATCTTGCCTATTAAACCTAGTTGATTTCTTTGAAACAGTTACCAAAGCCATAGATGATGGTAAAGTAGTCCACACAGCCTACCTGGACCTCGCAAAAGCCTTTGACACAATACCCCACTCGGGCATCATAAATAAGCTTACCAGCTTAAATATCAACCCCTGTATCACAAGATGGGTTGCAAACCGGCTCAGAGATAGAACCCACATGGTCAGAATCGCAGGTGCCATGTCCGAATCCAAACCAGTTACAAGTGGCGTCCCACAGGGCTCAGTCCTGGGACCTCTCTTGTTTGGTATATACTTCTCTGAGGTTCAGGCTAACATGGGGGGATTATGGCTGACAAAGTTCGGAGATGACTGCAAACTGGGGGCCATAACTGAATCTCCAGCTGACACAAGCATCCTCCAAAAGGGTCTCACAGAGACGGATGCTTGGTGCTAGAGCCACGGCCTCAAGCTAAATGCTAAAAAGTGCATAGTCATCCCCTTTGGGAAAAACAAGGTGCCCACAAATTACCACATAGGTGGTAATCCATTAAGTACGGAAGAAGTAATTAGAGATTTGGGGACAAATGTAGATAGTAATCTCTCCTTTGATAATCACGTTGCCAAAGTGGTTAGAAAGACCTTCTATATAGCCCACCTTATCATGAAAGGGTTCGCATCTAGATCAAGAGAGGTCATTGTGCCCTCTCTACTCATCACTCATCAGGCCCATAATTGAATACAATGCCCCTTTTGGGATGTACCTTACCCGACACCTGCAGCAACTGGAGAGACCCCAAAAGTACCTCACCAAGAGGATCATGGGCTACAAACAGATGTCCTGTGCAGCTCGACTAAAGAAACTCCAGCTCTACTCAGTTGCTTACTGCCTACTCAGAGGCGATCTATGCCTGACGTATTAAGCCATGTCAATCCCAGAATTAATGGACATGCTCCACCTCAAAAAATCCAAGTCTCTTGGAGCTACACGCTCCAGGGACCTAAACCTCAGCACAAAAATAAATAGGACATGCTGGAGGGACAGATTCATTTCCCAGAGGCTCCCCTCACTCTGGAATAGAATCCCAATTCATGTTAGACATAGCCCCTCGCTGACCCTCTTCAAGAGAAATCTGGACGCATGGATGGGAAATCGCAAATTCACCCCTGGGATCTCTTCTGTGTCCCTGCTAGACAGAGGCACAGTAAACTAATCTTAAAAGGGTACCTTCTGTGACCTACTTTACAGAGGCACAGTAGACTAATCTAATAGGGAGGCGGAAGCCAATACACTCTGGCTAGGCTTATAAATACCCGAGGGCAGATAGCCTACTATCTACCTATGAACCTATGAACAAAAAGCAATTCTGCATTAGAGAAAATACAATTTCCGGCACTAATATGTTCTGAGTACTATATGCATGGTGCTGCAGCCAGTTAAGCATGTCAGATGGGAAGTAATGTAGGATCTATCACGTTAACAAGCATTCGTCCATAAAGTAACATGCATCAGCTTTTCATTCACACTGCAAAACTCAGATTATCAGCTTATGTAGTCGGCATCTGAAACCTGCTTTGTAATTTACCTCAACTGAGCCAAGGAGGCTAAAGGAAATGGAGACTTTATAAACTAGAATTACATTTACATCTGCTAGAACCTGAACAAAATACTGTCACCAAAGGCTCAATTTTCAGTTCAGATTCCAATAACTGAAGATACCTCAAAAAAGCACTACAACTGTTTCATAAAGCAATGTTGAAAACAGCGGGCTATAAATATATTTTATTTAAAAAAAATTCCCCTGTTTAATATGTCACCACATATAGTTAGAAAACTGCTATATGCAGTAGATACATATTAACATTGTCATGTAACCAAACTTACCCCTAAAGGCACACATTTCTGATTGCACTAAAGTTAAATAAACAAAAATGAATGGGGACAAAGTTTTCACATGTCCTTGGAACAAAGAATAAATACATCAAAAATGATTTTCAGTATTACTGTGTTCTTCTGGAAATAAAAGAAGCATTATTTAACAATACATGTTTTAAAATGTTAGATTTTTTTTTCTAGTGATCAGTAGTAGTGAAGACTTCCCAGTTGGACCAATTTAAATATATATTTGAGTTTTTCTATACCCAATAATTAATTTGGGCATAGTCAAAGACTGTTTTACTTACCAAATTAGAAAGCAGCAGGATTAAAAAAGAGAGTAATTTTGAATGGTGCAATTTTTACAGCTTAGTTTTCTGAACCATTTATGGACATATGTTTTGATCCACCATTGTTTCTAGGTTTTTTTATTATGAAACTATTTGCCACTCAGAAGTGGTCGATGGTCTTTTCATGGTGTGCATCCTTTCAATTTTTTAAATTATGTTCTGTTTTATCATATACTGCAAAGTTCTGAAAAGAGAATGGTGTATATAGTCGGTGCACTTTTCAGCACAACCCAAAAATCTCTATTGCAGTGAATAAGCTACTCTTCTTTCTCAGAGTTTTAAGAGAGATTGTTGTTGTTGTTGTTGTGTTTTTCGGCTTTTCCCGGATAGGGGTCGCCACAGCGGAACTCCGGTCCACTAATGATTGGTAGTTGATTTTTACGTGCCGAGTTACCAGCCCTGACACACAACCTTCAACGAAGGTACGTCCATTAATGCATGTCTCCGCGCAGAAGACGCTCTACCCGAGAATCGAACCGGACAGCGACTTACTGTGAGGCGACAAGGCTACCTCAGCACCACCACGCATTTATTTTTTAGAATGGTGAATGTGGAATGATAACTATTCCAACTGATATTAGGTTGCATATAACTGACTGGAAATTGGTTGAAGTAGTTTTTAAAATTATGTTTTTGCCTGAACAAGATGAAAATAAAATTGCACACTGTTCACTCTTGGTATGTGTTGTGGTGGTACTGCATGTATGGGAGGGTTGAGGCTACAGAGCTATCTGCTTTCTTAATTAAGTATTAAAAAGTCTGGGGTAACTTAAGAATTTAGATGTTCTTTTAATGGAAAAATTATCATGTTACTATTTTCTACTACTTCTGGTGTACCATAATTTGTATATTGTCCCTTTTATTTCTCTTTTCTTGCTCTTCCAAATTATCTTGAAAGCATTTGGGTTTGCTGTACAGGAAAATTATTTTGAATTTCTGGCTTAAAAACACGTGTGTTTGCACATTTTTCACATCGTGCAGCACTGCGAGGCTACAGTTAAACTATTCCAGGTGCCAGAAAGTCTGCTCTTTTAAATTTTCCCTTATAACTAGCTGGTTTCTCAGTAGTATCACTAAAATCTGAACCCCCATGACTAGCACTTGCTCTAGAACCTGCTGGAAACCACTAGGAAGCCTGAAACTGATTCAAGCAATCAGCTCTCCTTGTCAATAAGGATAAATTAATTATAGGCACTAAACAGCCTATAATTGCAGAGTACCTTGCAAAGGTAAGGGAAAACAGCTCTTAAACTTTACAAGAAAGCACTAGGAAGCCTGAAACTGATTCAAGCACTCAGCTCTCCTTGACAATAAGGAGAAATTAATCATAGGCACTAAACAGCCTATAATTGCAGAGTACCTTGCAAAGGTAAGAGAAAACAGCTCTTAAACTTTACAAAACAGCACCTAAACAGGCATGTCCAAGGGTCAGCTTCCGGTGATTTCTCCTGTCCACCTGGTGAATCTGGGCATACTGGGGCAGTGCTGCAACTGCCTCATGTACAGACAATCCTCTCCTCCTACCACCCAACACTACAACCAGCGAGAGATGTACTTACATAGCCAAACTGGAAGCTAAGTTCTCACCGGCCAAGATTGTGCTAGACAGTCAAGAGGAGAAGGTTAACACCTGCATTACACCTCAAGCAACTCATAGCCCTTCAAAACCGACATCATCAACACCAACACATAGCAACACTAAACCCACATATGCGGAGGCCCTTAACATTAACCTGCCCAAGCAACAAGGACCTTTGAAGCCGAAACACAAACAAACACCAGTCACAACCAAAATGACACATAGCTCACAACACCAGTGTGCCACCCAACAACAGCCCCTAAGGCAAGACAATGTCCCTAACACTTTAGTCATAGGTGACTCTATAGTCAGGCACACTGATGTCCCACTCACCAGGCTGAACAAGGAGAAAATTACAGTCAGCTGCCAGGATCCGCCACATAATGCATGCACTCAAGTCACTCCACAACATGTACAAATACGACTCTGTCATTGTCCATGCTGGAGTGAATGACTTGAGATGTACCTCCCCGGACTACATGAAAAGAGACATGGAAGGGCTCTTGGATCATGTGACCCAGGCAGGTATGACCCTAGCCCTAAGTAGCATCCTGCCTTCACCCAGAACTATACCACAGTATAAGGACAAAATGACTGACTTCAACAATTGGCTAAGCTTCTGGTGTCATTCAAAGGGGATCCAGTATTTGTCTGCCTGGGAAGACATAATCGACAAACCACGATGCTTTGCCAGAGATGGTCTGCACCTGTCACCCCTGGGATTCAGGTTACTGGCTAAAGCTCTTGCCACCCATATAGTGCCTTTTTTAGGCAAGGTTCAAAGGATAAAACCACCACCGTAAGAGATACAAGCATGCAAAATCTGAAGGTAATGCTACTCAATGCTAGAATTCTAAACCTCAAAATGCACTCTCTCGAGGCACTGCTAAAAATGGAGAACATTGATATCTGTGCAGTAACTAAGACCTAGTTCAAGGCTCCAGCGAGCACCCCTGCAATACCAGGCTACAATTCTTACCACACTTTTCGGCCAAAAAACCAAGACCGAAACACTAAAGGTGGAGGAGTGTCCATATTCACCAAGGATATTCACACCTCCAGGCTAGTTGCCCAACACAATGCATCTGAAATTCTCCAGGTTCAACTAACACTAGGTAAGACTGCAATCCAAATTGTAGCTTGCTACAGACTCCCCACCATGCCCCAAGATTCTCACTACACCTTTCTAAACATACTGGAAAATATTAAGATACAACCAAACACCCTAATACTGGGTGATTTCAACTACCCTGCCATTAATTGAGAAAACTACTCGGGTACCAACTCCTTTTCCCAACGGTTCCTGAAATTCATAAATTCCAATGCCCTGGATCAACTAATCCATTGTCCCACCAGGGGAGCCAATATCCTAAACCTGGTCATTACCAACATGGGAGATAGATGCTCCACACCAGTGGTCACCCCCTCATTGGTCAGGTCTGACCATAAGCAAATCACCTTTGACATCCACATCCCACTCCCACCCCCCAGTAAGGAAACCTCCTTAAAAAACTTCTCCAAAGCCAACTTCATGCTACTGAAGTCAGACGTGACAAACTTCACAAGACCCATGCAGACGGGATCTGGAAGTTTGACTGCAGAATCCTGCACTAAGGCACTGTATGAGCACATCCACTCGTGCATGAATCGTGCCATCCCAAATAGAACCAAGATGCTCTTCTCCAAAAAAAGGAAGCCAATCTGGTGGTCCCCTGCCATAAACAAACTATACAACAGAAGGAAGAAACTGTTGCAGAAAAGAGGAAAATCCCAGGATGCAAAAAACTCCCTCACTAGCCTCAGTAAGAAGCTGAGATCCCTCATAAAATCCTCAAAAGCTAGTTACGAAAATAAAATTGCCAAAGATTCCAAAGACAACCACAAGGCATTCTATAGTTATGTCAAGAATCTAAATGGCAATGCTCAGATCTGCTCTGAGCTACAACAGAATGGCATTAAGTATACTGATCCCAAGGATATTGCCAATATCCTGGCAGATCGATTTAGTGCCAACTTCACCCCCCCCTCACCCCCTAAAGGGCCCATCTCAATACCAAAAGATTGGCAAATTCCGATAATCACGGCCACACAGGTAGAAACCGCACTCTCCAAAGCTAAGAATACAGCATCCATTGGACCAGATGACATCCCAGGCTGTGTACTACATTAACTACAAAATGAACTGGCACCTCACCTAAGTGTCATGTTTAATCATAGCCTCACCTCAGGCTTTGTGCCCACTGAGTGGTGCACAGCTACAGTTATCCCGCTCCACAAGGGAGGATCTGCCTTGGATCCCGGGAACTACCATCTCATCACTCTGACAAGCCTGATCTGCAAGGGCATGGAATGCATTATCATGGAACTTATAAACAAAGACATTGGCAACCTTCAAACACTGGACCTCACCCAGTTTGGGTTTGTGAAGGGCTGATCTTGTCTCCTGAATCTGATTGACTTCTTCGAATCAGTCTCCAGAGCTGTGGACGAGGGTAAGGTGGTCCACACAGCCTATCTGGATCTCGCCAAGGCCTTCGACACCATCCCCCACTCTGGAATCATAGATAAACTTACTAAGCCGGGCATAAATCCCTACGTCACCTGATGGGCTGCCAACTGGCTTACTGACAGAACCCAGACTGTAAAAGTAGCTGACTCCAAATCCAGCTCCAGACAAGTGACAAGTAGAGTACCTCAGGGTTCAGTCCTGGGACCACTCTTGTTTGGCATCTACTTCTCTGAAGTACAGGCCAACACTAAGGGACTCTGGCTAACAAACTTTGCAGATGACTGCAAACTGGGAACCATTAATGAATCCCCAAATAATGTGGATATTCTACAAAAAGGCCTTACAGAAACAGATGCCTGGTGCCAGAGCCATGGGCTCAAGCTTAATGCCAGGAAATGTATAGTTATCCCCTTTGGAAAAAAAAAATGTACCCATGAATTACCACATAGGTGGCAGGACGCTAAACATCAAAAGTGTGATGAGGGACTTAGGGACACAGGTGGACAGTGGTCTCACTTTCGATAACCACATCACCACAACAGTCAGGAAATCCTTCTATGTGGCACATCTCATCACTAAGGGCTTTTCATCCAGAAAAAAGGAGGTCATTGTCCCACTGTACTCATACCTCATTAGTCCCATTATAGAGTATAATGCCCCGTTTGGTTATGTACCTCACAAGACATCTGCAACAGCTGGAAAGGCCACAGAAATACCTCACTAAAAGAATCACAGGCCTAAAGCAGATGCCATATGCTGACCGTCTAAAAAAACTCCAGCTATACTCTGTGGCATATCGTCTACTCAGAGGCGATCTCTGCTTAACATACAAGGCCATGTCAAACCCTGAGCTGTTGGAAATGCTCCACTTAAAGAAATCCCAAACCTTCAGAGCCACACGCTCCAGGGATCTAAACCGTGTCATCACAATGAACAAAACATGCTGGAGGGATAGGTTCCTGACCCAGAGACTCCCCATACTCTGGAATAGACTGCCCATACATGTCAAGCAGAACACCTCATTGGCCCTCTTCAAAAGGAACCTTGATGATTGGATAGGAGGTAGGAAATTCACCCCGGGGATCATGTCAGTCGCCCTGCTAGACAGGGGCCCAGAGAAATAAATATTGTGGGAAGAAATATCCAGGGAATTGGGAATTGTTATGGCTAGGTTTGCATAGGCCCTAGGGCTGATAGCCTAGTACCAACCTATGAACCTATGAACCTATGTCAGTCTCCTGAACTATATTGTTAGCTTGAAGGGTTTTTAGTAGCAGTGCTATTTATTCTGGTGTACATCCACCAGTTATTTCAATTCCATATGTTTGGAGTTAAAATACTGTAAATTGCCTGTTTTACTACTGAAAGACTGTAAATTGTGAGATGCCCTTCTATTCACCTGTTGCAGTATTCATAACATGAGGGAATTCTCCACCATAGGTGACCCAGAGTCGACCAGTATACAAAAGACTTTATAACTGTAGGGTCTGGGTACATTGCATGTTGGCTGAGGTCGGATATTGGGCATAAAAGTGCCGTACGTGAGCAACATCCTCAGAACTTCTCTGCCTCCAGACCCGAACACCAGATTCCAATGTAGGGTCTGACTCCGAGTCATTTGTGATTCTTCATAATTCAGATAACTGCCCCGCTGGGGAATTTTTTGACTTTTGCTACTGTCTTTGGTTAGGGTTCATGTCATCCAAGAGGGGCAACTGCCAGTGTGGATGACAAATTCCACACAAGGATAGCCACCTCCAGTGCCTGTTCTACTTAGGCCCAAACCACAACCACAAAAACTGCTCTATTTGTCAGGCCTTTGTCCCAAAGATTTTATGGAGTAGATTATACTCCCTAGCTATCTACCTTGAGAATCATCAGTTAAAGTTGCTAGCAAAAAGTGCTATGGAGGGTTCCCCTGGCTCAAAGCTGAGTCAATTTTGAAGTTGAAAGCCAAAAAGCAAAGGCCTGAACCTTCTGCTGTACTTCTGGACACCGAAGTAGAAAGTCAAAAAGCAAAGGCCTGAACCTTCTGCTGCACTTCTGGATACCAAAGTAGAAAGCCAAAAAGCAAAGGCCTGAACCTCCTGCTGCACTTCTGGATACCGACATCTCTCTCTTGAGGTGGACGACAGCCCAGAGACATGCCCGATTCACAGCTCAGATCTACAGGCTGAGCCTGACGCTGAGACCACTATGGATCTGAGCAATAGCACATCTGCAGAGCCCAAGCAGGCATTCATGTCGGTTGTCTGAGGGCAACCACGGCTCATGATTACAGAAGGCCATAAGGTGATTCCACAGATCTCTATTAGGGAAGAGGTAGATTCTGACCTGATCAAATATGGGCCTACATCAGGCCCTCCTACCTACATAAAGCAGACCTGCATGGGAAAAAGAAACAAAAAAAAAAAACAAGCATTTGTCTCCACCAAAAGAACCTGCTAGCAATTGGCAGCAATTCACTCAGGGTTTTTTCAATGCCCTTATGTCATTTAGGACACCTCCACCCAGTACTGTCTCTCCACTAAAAAGAACTAGGGAAGAGGATACCCTGGAGGAAGAGGCATCTTCAGGCAATGAATTCCTAGCTTACTCTTCTCAGATTCCTTCCCCCTAGATTATACCTCCTGAGAAGAGGAATCAAATGGCACAGATTCATCAATGGAACACCTGCCCTTTGGAGAGACCCTAGCTAAGATGAGAGGGATAGCACCCAAGTATCTGAGGTACACAAAAGATACTATGAGCTATTACAGGTGGAATCACCTAGCCCATTAGCTATCCACCCTGTCTTGCCTGCCTTTATTGATGCTTTTGCCTCAGCTTCACAGGCAACAGATTCCTAGCCACCTGCCTCCAAAATACCAGACCATTTCTACAAGGTCCCAGAGGACTGCAAGTTTCCTTTCAGATGTCCTTCTGCAGACCCTTCTGTAATTTCTGTGGTTTCTGACAAGCCATCAAAATTGCTGCCCTCCACTACCCTCTTACCATCTGATAAGGATAGCAGGATCCTAGATAGACTAGGCAAAAAAGTATACACTTCTACCACTCTAACAATTAGGGCCATAAATTACCAAACACATATGACCAAATTTACTTTAGAACTTATGTGTGTCCCAGCTTTCAGATGTAATTGCAGGCTTACCTGACTCAGAAAATAAAACCTTGGCTGCTACTTTGCTTGGTGCTTCTTCTCAAGTAGCATGCCCACGTCACTTGGTAAAACACACCAAATAAAAGAAACGAAACAGACTTGTAAAAAACACAAATACGGTGCTCCAAAAAGTCGAGTATGCACAGGTTCAAAACGCAATTTTATTCAAAGCCAAAAGCGTTTTCGCTTCCAGGAAAACCAGAAGCTTCATCAGCAATTCAAAAACGCAAACTCACAAGTTTAAAAAGCTAAGGAGGTGGCGCCAATTGATGTCACTTCCTTAACCACAGCAAAAAGCTATTGTTTGAACAAGCATAAAAACTAAATAATTAAAATGAGTAGTTAAAATGAGGGATATACGCCAAACAATAAGCTGGCACACACAAAGCTGTCTGTGTAATACATTTCAGACATAATCCATTAAAAAGTGTATGGAAAACTAAATGTAAAAAGTAGAGACACAACACGTTAAGTGCACACAGTATGATTAAAATTTGCATTTTCCTATATTAATTAATAGTGGTGATAAGACATGCTTAACATACCATCCCTTTAAAAGCCTGAATAGTGTAAACAATCACTACCTGGACAGCGTGAAAACCTATAGTATCCTACCAAAGGAAAACAAGAGCCAAAACCTAAATACAATTATCTAAGATAGCTCCTGTACTTTAAAATAGAAGCAATATTACAGTTGTCATTGAGCCCGGGATAGGAGAAGGCATCTAATTGAAGCTGCCATTCTAATTCCCGGGTCTTTAAAATTAAGGATTGGGGCCCCCCTCTAATGTCCACTGTAATGTTATCAATGGCCATAAATTGGAAGCTATGACCACAATTACTCATGATGTGTTTAGAAAGGGCATTGTCACCTTTTTTGTTGTTAATAGCATAAATATGTTGGTAAATACGGTCGCGAAATCGCCGATCCGTTTTACCAACATAAAATGCAGGGCAGCATTCACAGAATGTTACATAAACTATAGACTTGGTGTTACAATTGATTTTATGGTTGATGAAATACTTCCTGTTGCCTATAACGAAGGAATTACCAACACGCAGGTGTCTACACCACTTACAACACCCACATGTGGTGGTACCTTTCATTCTAATCATATGGTCAACACCCTTATTTCTCTGTAAAAGATCTTTTAGGTTGCTACCTCTTCGAAATGTGAACACAGGAGAAAGCCCCAATCTTTCATGTAACCCACAGTTGGTGATAAAAAAACAGTTCTTCCGTATAATAGAGCAAACTTGCCCTGAATTTATATTAAAAGTAGTAATAAAACTGGTTGAAAAATCAGGACCCTTAGTGTTGTCATCAATTGCCAAAAACTGTGTTGTTGGGATATCTAGTGTGGTTGAGGTGATTTCACCCCTAGATGGCACCGGGTTAGAAGCAAGTAATGGTAAAAGGGTACCATTCAAGCGTTTAGAAGACACTTCTGCCGTTAATTCGACAATCAACCCTTCAGGGTACCCTCTATTTAGAAACAGGTCCTTGAGAAGGGAACACTCTTTGTCAAAAGCAAGGTCAGTGCTGCACATACGGGCAGCCCTGACCAATTATTATAACAATGGACCGCTTCTGCTTCCAAGGGTGACAGCTTGAGTAGTGCAAGAAGGAGTTGCAGTAGGTTGTCTTCCTAAAGATGGAAGAACAGAATCTATTATTACACACATCCTTCACCAACTGGACATCAAGATAATCAATCTCAGAGGTCGAGAAGTGGTGTGTGAATTTTAAAAAATCTGTTGAGGTGTTCATGTGTGAAATAAGATCTAATACTATATCTTCACCTCGTTCTATCAGCATGAAGACATCATCTAAAAACCGTGTGTATATTTTAGAGCACCTCTGGAAAAGCGGAAAATTGAATAGAAAGTTTTTCTCCCAGTAGGCTACAAATAAATTGGCTACACTACTGCCACATGGAGAACCCATTGCAATTCCTTTCTTTTGGAGGTAATATTGTTTCTCAAAAATGAAAAAATTAGAGGATAGAATAATGTAGAGTAGTACTGTGACAACTATAATATCATTGCTATATGCGCCGTGTTCCCGCAACATTAACTCAATCCATTCGACAGCCTCTACGTGAGGGATTGAGGTGTACAGGTCGACCACATCAATAGTCAAGAAGTTAAGGTCCCCATCAAATTGAACCTCATTAATCAAGTTCAAGAAGGCCCAAGAGTCTTTACAAATCTGTGGGATGTATTTCAGATATTTACCGATAATACTATCAATAATGCGGGTGCAAGGGTGCGTGATGGAACTTCTACCATCGACCAGCGCATGCATAGGTGGCTCAGTTAAACTCTTATGTATCTTGGGGATCCCAAACATGACTGGTACTCTAGGAAAAGAAATGTCAATGAAATTATAAGTGTCAATATTAATTCTACCTTCAAGGTACAAGTCTCTAAAATAGCCCCTAATTCTTTTATAGGTACTTGGCGTCTGGTGCACCATCGAGTCCGGGTACGCCAAACATTTTCGGTACACTTAGTACTGAGAGTCCTCAAGATCACTCAAGCATTAAAGCGCTAATGGTAGCGCTTTCTCAACGCCTTGACTTAATGAACTCTCGACTGGACATTATAGAAAGAGGGAACGCCAACAATGGGCGTGGAGCCGTTTTCACACCAGGGGTCAATAATAACCAGTTGTCTGGCACTAGCGACGCGGAGGTTCCAGCTGGTCAACTGCAACCTGCATTGGTGCCTGCTTCTTCCTATACAGGGGAAAATGCTTTGGGTTTTATGAACTTAAACAACACTTTGCCTTTGCTTAACCCTACTTCTACAGGCAATGGGAGCAATAACAGGAATGTGGGGTCAAGGCAAGTCCTGTTAACCGCTATGAATCAACAGGCTGGGAGTCATGATTCACTAATGGGTGTGCCCTCCTTGTCCGAATGGGCGAAGAATCTAGTCCCCTTATCATTTGGGGATTCTATTGGAGTGGGGCCATCGGTGACGGACTCGTCTAGTCCAGGCAATTCTTCTGACAACATAGCGGAAAAGCTAAAACTATTGGATGTTAAATTATTAAAAATTAAAAAATTGCAACTAGAAGTCTCCTATTTCCAGCAGTACCTGTCTGAGGGGGTTATTCCTAAGGGGTTACGCAGCTCTTTCTCACCCACAGGCCTTTTCTCTGATGCCACTTTTGTGGCTGAGTTGGAGACTCTTTTTAATAGACAAGGGGCTGAACTATTAGAACTAATGATTAAAAATTATTCTAAACATATCACACTACTATTGGAGGAAACATCTAAGCTAGATGCTACGGTCAAAACTGACATTAATTTTTTGAGATACAAATACGACTACGGTCGAATTTTCACCAGTATTGACACCTTGCTTTCTAAATTGAAGGCTAACAAGTCTAAGAAGCTAATAAGAGATAGACTTGCCTACCAAACCAATTCTGTGTACCCGAACTTGGTGAAAAGGATTAACAGGGCTGGTAACCAAACAGAGAGGGACGCGATGGCATCTGACAACGCTGATAGGGAAGCTGTGGATCAGCCTCTCAATGATGAGGATTTGGCAGGTGATAGAAGGGAAGATGGTTTTGACCAGGGTCTCAGGAGAAGTAATAGGATTAAATCCCAAAACAAGGCACATAATTACACCAATTATCAGAAGCCTTTTTTAGGGAAGAAGGGCAATCGATACCAGAGGAACAAGAACTGGAATTAATGGAAGACTCCACGATCTCTACAGGAGTCGATCCTTTGGTCAAACACTTCCCTCACGTGGTGTCTAATTTAAAAGGAGACTTCCACATTTATAACTTCTCCAATGTTGTTATTGATGAAGAACTTGTTGAACTTTTAGCCAAAGGCTTGAACTTTGTTCCTGATCAAAAATTCAAACTGGCCAAAACTTTAATGGACTTCAAATTTTTTGTGCGTAAACTAAACTTGAAAGTCTTTTTTAATAATGACCTTCCTGTTATTGACAATAATTTGAAGTTAACCAGCTCTTTTAACCCTCCCTTACACCCTAGCCTCCACATTTTTGAGAGTGCATGTGAACTTGACCTTAGACATTTATTTGCCTCTAAGCATGACCTCAGGTTAACTAGAAATATTTCCCAGGACCAGGTCATGTCTTTGAATAAACTTTGTGGCATGGCAGTCAGGGTTATTAAACCAGATAAGGGAGGTGGTTTGGTCATATTTGATAAGGATGAATACACCAGGAGAATGTTCATGGTGTTAGATTCACCTGCTTACGAAACCTCCTCTCTGAATGAGTTAACAAGTACCTATAAAAGAATTAGGGGCTATTTTAGAGACTTGTACCTTGAAGGTAGAATTAATATTGACACTTATAATTTCATTGACATTTCTTTTCCTAGAGTACCAGTCATGTTTGGGATCCCCAAGATACATAAGAGTTTAACTGAGCCACCTATGCGTGCGCTGGTCGATGGTAGAAGTTCCATCACGCACCCTTGCGCCCGCATTATTGATAGTATTATCGGTAAATATCTGAAATACATCCCACAGATTTGTAAAGACTCTTGGGCCTTCTTGAACTTGATTAATGAGGTTCAATTTGATGGGGACCTTAACTTCTTGACTATTGATGTGGTCGACCTGTACACCTCAATCCCTCACGTAGAGGCTGTTGAATGGATTGAGTTAATGTTGCGGGAACACGGCGCATCTAGCAATGATATTATAGTTGTCACAGTACTACTCGACATTATTCTATCCTCTAATTTTTTTCATTTTTGAGAAACAATATTACCTCCAAAAGAAAGGAATTGCAATGGGTTCTCCATGTGGCAGTAGTGTAGCCAATTTATTTGTAGCCTACTGGGAGAAAAACTTTCTATTCAGTTTTCCGCTTTTCCAGAGGTGCTCTAAAATATACACACGGTTTTTAGATGATGTCTTCATGCTGATAGAAGGAGGTGAAGATGTAGTATTAGATCTTATTTCACACATGAACACCTCAACAGATTTTTTAAAATTCACACACCACTTCTCGACCTCTGAGATTGATTATCTTGATGTCCAGTTGGTGAAGGATGTGTGTAATAATAGATTCTGTTCTTCCATCTTTAGGAGGACAACCTACTGCAACTCCTTCTTGCACTACTCAAGCTGTCACCCTTGGAAGCAGAAGCGGTCCATTGTTAAGGGCCAATTGGTCAGGGCTGCCCGTATGTGCAGCACTGACCTTGCTTTTGACAAAGAGTGTTCCCTTCTCAAGGACCTGTTTCTAAATAGAGGGTACCCTGAAGGGTTGATTGTCAAATTAACGGCAGAAGTGTCTTCTAAACGCTTGAATGGTACCCTTTTACCATTACTTGCTTCTAACCCGGTGCCATCTAGGGGTGAAATCACCTCAACCACACTAGATATCCCAACAACACAGTTTTTGGCAATTGATGACAACACTAAGGGTCCTGATTTTTCAACCAGTTTTATTACTACTTTTAATATAAATTCAGGGCAAGTTTGCTCTATTATACGGAAGAACTGTTTTTTTATCACCAACTGTGGGTTACATGAAAGATTGGGGCTTTCTCCTGTGTTCACATTTCGAAGAGGTAGCAACCTAAAAGATCTTTTACAGAGAAATAAGGGTGTTGACCATATGATTAGAATGAAAGGTACCACCACATGTGGGTGTTATAAGTGGTGTAGACACCTGCGTGTTGGTAATTCCTTCTTATAGGCAACAGGAAGTATTTCATCAACCATAAAATCAATTGTAACACCAAGTCTATAGTTTATGTAGCATTCTGTGAATGCTGCCCTGCATTTTATGTTGGTAAAACGGATCGGCGATTTCGCAACCATATTTACCAACATATTTATGCTATTAACAACAAAAAAGGTGACAATGCCCTTTCTAAACACATCATGAGTAATTGTGGTCATAGCTTCCAATTTATGGCCATTGATAACATTACAGTGGACATTAGAGGGGGGCCCCAATCCTTAATTTTAGAGACCCGGGAATTAGAATGGCAGCTTCAATTAGATGCCTTCTCCTATCCCGGGCTCAATGACAACTGTAATATTGCATCTATTTTAAAGTACAGGAGCTATCTTAGATAATTGTATTTAGGTTTTGGCTCTTGTTTTCCTTTGGTAGGATACTATAGGTTTTCACGCTGTCCAGGTAGTGATTGTTTACACTATTCAGGCTTTTAAAGGGATGGTATGTTAAGCATTTCTTATCACCACTATTAATTAATATAGGAAAATGCAAATTTTAATCATACTGTGTGCACTTAACGTGTTGTGTCTCTACTTTTTACATTTAGTTTTCCATACACTTTTTAATGGATTATGTTTGAAATGTATTACATAGACAGCTTTGTGTGTGCCAGCTTATTGTTTGGCGTATATCCCTCATTTTAACTACTCATTTTAATTATTTAGTTGTTATGCTTGTTCAAACAATAGCTTTTTGTTGTGGTTAAGGAAGTGACATCAATTGGCGCCACCTCCTTAGCATTTTAAACTTGTGAGTTTGCGTTTTTGAATTGCTGATGAAGCTTCTGGTTTTCCTGGAAGCGAAAACGCTTTTGGCTTTGAATAAAATTGCGTTTTGAACCTGTGCATACTCGACTTTTTGGAGCACCGTATTTGTGTTTTTTACTTGGTAAAACACAGTTATAATGCTGCAGAGGCTTCCGCCAGAGCAGCTGCCTCTGGATTAGTGATAAGAAAAGATTTTCTTGTCTAAGGCTTCAGCCCTTACCTAAGGACACATAAGGCAAATGTATGGATGCTCCTCCGGACAATTCGGCCTTGTTTGGACCTGCAGCTGCTAACCTCCTCAAATCATTGCAGGAAAAGACTAAGAAACTGAAGGAATTGAAACATATTTTTGTTTCCCCAGAATACAAGTTTCAAAGAAATTAACCTGTAAAGCCTATATTTGTGCATAGACATTCCCATCACACACAAGCCAGAACAAAAAAGAGTGACAGGAGACCACAACAGCTTAGGTCCTCACCTACAACTCCACCACCTAAGCAACCCTTTCCAGACAAGCTGTCCTCTCTTTGAATGCTTTCCTCCTCCTAACCACATCCCATTTTCCCCTATCCCCACAAGCCTGGGAAAGCATAATCCAAGATGCCTATGTCCTCTTAATTGTTCAAAAAGGGTTCTTCATGGTGTGGGATCAACTACCCCCCTTCATGGGTATCCCTCAACCTCCTGGGAACAACTTGCCTTTTTCCCAGAGGTTCTGTTAGGATTATTGAACCAAGAGACCATCCAGAGTGTCCCCAAAAAACAAATTAAAGGATTTTTTTCCAGGTTGTTCCTGGTGGTCAGGAAGGAAGGTCCCTGGAGACACATCCTCGACCTGTCCCATCTCAATACCTTCCTAAGGGTACTCACTTTCCATGTCCTGACCCTCCAGGATCTATTCTCACTAATTCTGCCTCAAGCCCTCATGATTAACCTTGATATCAATGATGCATATCTGCACATTCCCATCCATCCGAACTACAGGACGTTTTTACGCTTCTCTGTATCATCATGGCATTTTCAGTTCTGTGCCTTTTCCTTTGGGCTTTCTACCACAACAAGGGTCTTCACCAAATGCTTTGCTCCTGTGATTGCCCACTGCAGACTCCAGGAAATACACATCTTTCCATATCTGGACAACCTTCTTCTTCTAGCTACCTCCACAGAGGAGTTGGAATGAAATATTACTTTTACCATCAATCTTCTACAAAATCTGGGGTTCACCATAAACTTAAAATAATTAGTTCTAACCTCTTCAAAGGATCAAATTTTCCTGGGATAAAGGATACAAACAGATCTTATGAGGGTCTCTCTTCCACCAAAAAAGGTACAGGACCTCATCTCTTACTTCCAAAACATTCTACTGGCTTACCGCATGACAGCCATAGAATTCCTCAGGGTCTTGGGCCTCATGGCCTCCACCATTCCCATGCTTCCCTTAGCCAAACTCCACATGAGAAAATGGCAATGGTATCTAAAATTAGTTTGGATGCAACACCAGCATCCCTTAGAATTCTCCATTACCCTCATCCCCTGTCTGAAGATGGAACCTCAGTGGTGGATACATTAACTGTCACTCAACCCAGAACTACTATTACACTTATACGATCCTGTTCTTCATCGAGAGATCTGCACAGATGCCTCAGATGTAGATTGTAGAGCAACCTTCGATTACCTGAAAGTACAAGGGATCTGGTCTCCCTCGCAATTGAAGGAACACATCAATGTAAGGAAGATGAGGACGCTGGTAATGGCCATGCAGACTTCTACGTCTTATTCCAACCAGGACCTCTAAAGCTGTTCACAGACAATACAATAGCCCTCTTGATTGTGAACAAATGGGGGGGGGCAAATCCTATCTATTATAAAGACTGGCTCTTCAGGCTTGGGAGCTGGTAGTACACTTCTAGGTAACCCTTCAAGCAGTGCACATCCCATCCTCTCAAAATTGTATGGCAGATTACCTGAGGAGGTCTCAAACACTATCCCACGAATGTATGCCCCCCCCCCATGAACAGACAACTTCCACAGTTTTCTGCCAGACAGCCCCATCCTCTTGGTCTGGAAAGTGGAAGCCCTTTCTTCCTCTTGGAAGGGGATGTTTCTATATGCATTCTCTCCCTTTCATCTCATACCAAAAGTCCAGTCCAAAATTCAGCAGGACAAACCAAATATCTTGCTGGTCACTCCCTTTTAGTCAAGACAGCATTGGTTCCCTCTCCTCCTGCATTTAGCGAAGAGCAATCACCACAAGTTACTTCACAGAGTGGACCACCTCACAGAAGACAAAGGGACTCCCATCCATCCCCACTTGGTGACTCTTCAGGTGACCCTGTGAGTGACAGGGTACTAATCCCTATCAGGCACCTATTCTCTGAGGACGTGCTCACAGCCCTGCAGGAGGACAGGAAACCAAATACCAGAATATCTTACTTAGCAAAATGGAAGATATTTTTATCTGGTGTCTGAAACAAAATCAGGACACATTAACAGTGGAAATTCCCATAGTTTTGACTTATTTGTGTGAATTGCTCAAGGCTGGTTTGGCTTACTCTTCAGTAAAACCTCATATGTCAGCCATATCTGCCTGTCTGCCTTTTTCTCCCCCCTTAGCTAGCAGATTTGAGGCAAAACAATTTCTTAAAGGTGTCCTACACATTAGGCCTCCCAGGAAACCTGTTCCACCTTCCTGGGACCTTAAGTTTGTTTTGGAACAGCTGACTCTCCCAACTTTCCAGCCAGCTTCCTCAGCTTCCCTTCAGTACTGTTCCTGGAAACGGTGTTCCTCCTATCCCTAACTTCAGCCAGACAAGTGTCTGAGCTACAGGTCCTTATGGTATCTCCACCCTTTCTTGTCTTCCACAAAGGCAGGGTCTCCCTGTGCACAAACCCCTCATTTATGCCTAATGTAGTTAATGACCTGTCTCTAAATCAGTCCATACATGTACCTATCTTTTTCCCCTCTCTCCAGAACTCTAGTGAGAGGGTCCTCCATACTTTAGATGTTCACAGGCAACTTAGATTTTATTTGGATAAGACCAAGGCTGTTAGAAAGTCAAATCAGCTTTTTGTTTCTTACTGCCCCATGGCTCTGGGGCAGGCTGTGACCAAGCAGACTATTTCCTCCTGGATTTCCAAGACATTTTTCCTTTTGCTACACTTACCATGACAAGACTCTCCGTTCCCCTGTTAGGGCTCATTCCACCAGTCGCTTCATCTGGGGCCTTTTTTAAGGGACTGGACATTAACCCAATTCTTGAAGCAGCTACATGGACCTCAGTCCACACCCTCACCAAACATTATAAATTAGATCTAATTTCTAAATCCAGACAGGGTTTGCCATAGTCATATTGCAGGGATTCCTGCAAAGCTCCTCAGATACTCCCTCCTCCCTTAGTTCATGAGATTTGGAATTCTTCCTCATATTATGAATACTGCAACAGATGAACAGAAGGACCTAGAATAGTTTTGTAAAGTCTTACTGTAGTGACAGATGTCCTTCTGTTCTCTGTTGCAGTATTCCTTTCCTTCCCTCCTTCCCAATGGCCTTGCTTCTTGGATGATTCTTACCCTTCTTCCTTAGGCTGGCATTCCTCCTGGGGCAGTCAGTTCTGAGGATGGTGCGCACATACAGATCCACTTTGTGATTTCGAAATACTGAAATCTCGAAATTCAGTATTTTGAACCCACAAAGCTGCAGTCTCACAGTTTCAAAACCGGCAGAAGTGTGAAATTCGAAATACCGAAGCACAGATATTTTGAATTTCTGCTTCCAGCGGTACGGTGTGTGGATGCTTGGGTTTAATTTTGGTAAGTTTGTGTGTAGGTATGTTGGTTAGGGGTTTAGTGTGTCTAAGTGTGTGTTGTGACTGCTATGTGTGTGTTTGAGGGACTGTAAGATGTGTATGTGAGTTCTGTTTGTGTTTCTGTATGGGCGATCTCGGAGATAGAATATATAAGAAGGGGGGTGTGGGGGGTGCCCCCCCCTGCTTATACGTAGTTTAGATTAGTTTGTTTGGTTGTGGGTGGGATTTGCGTGTATGTTTATGTGTTTACTTAGTTTCATAGCTTCATAGTATAGTACTAGGCTATCTGCCCTGGGGCATATGTAAGCCTAGCCATAATGATGTGGCTTTTGCCACCCCATGAAATGGTACAAAAATTGTACAGAATAAATTTAGAATACTGTGCCTCTGTCTAGTAGTGACACAATGAAGGTCCCTTTATATAATAGAATTAGTTTACTGTGCCCCTGTCTAGCAGTGACACAGATGTGACCCCTGGGGTAAACTTACGATCTCCCATCCACTCATCAAAATTTCTCTTGAAAAGAGTCAGTGAGGGGCTCTGCCTAATACGAACTGGGATCCTGTTGGAAAGCCTCTGGGTTATGAATCTATCCCTCCAGCATGTCCTATTCATACTTGTGCCGAGGTTTAAGTCTTTAGCTCTTGTGGTCCTGATGGATTTGGATTTTTTGAGGTGGAGCATGTCCATCAGATCCTGATTGGACATGGCCTTGTACGTCAGGCAGAGATCATCTCTGAGCAGGCGGTATGCTACTGAATAGAGCTGAAGTTTCTTTAGTCTGGCAGAATAAGACATATGTTGGAGACCCTTGATCCTCTTGGTGAGGTACTTTGTGGTCTCTCCAGCTGTTGCAAATGCCGGGTGAGGTACATACCAAATGGGGCATTGTACTCAATCATGGGTCTGATGAGGGAGGAATATAGGGGTACAATGACATCCTTGGATCTGGATGTGAATCCCTTCATGATGAGGTGTGCAAGGTAGAATGTTTTTCTAACCACTTTGGCAACGTGGGTGTCAAATGAGAGGTTGCTGTCAACTTGGGTCCCTAGGTCTCTGATTACTTTTTCTGTACTCAGTGGGTTGCTGTCTGTGTGATAATTTGTGGGTACTTTGTTTTTCCCAAAGGGGATGACTATACATTTTTTGGCATTTAGTTTAAGGCCGTGACTCCGGCACCAGTTGTCCATTTCTGTGAGGCCTTTTTGTAGGATGTGTGTGTCTGCTGGTGTATCGACTATGGTGCCTAGTTTGCAGTCATCTGCGAACTTTATGTGTAGTGCAATTACGGGATTTTGAATTCCGCGCTTGTGTGTTTTCGAAGTTGTGGTTGGGTTTTCGGCTTTGTGGTTTCGAAATACTGAATTTCGAGATTTCAGTATTTTGAAATTACAAAGTGGACCCGCACATACATTACTTTTATGGCCGATGTTTGATCGCAGCCTACGTGTGACGTACCATGCACCCTACAATAGTAAAGTCTTTTGTATACTGGCCTATGGCACAGAACTCCCTCATGTTATGAATACTGCAACAGAGAAGAGGAGGACATCTATTGTTATGGTAAGATTTTACACAACTATTCTTTCTCTTCTAGTCTGAATTATTACAGTCAGTATCTCACAAAAGCCCCTAAATTAGTTTTCTAATGAGGAGATTTTTTTTTTTTTTTTTTTAAGTATTTTTATACATTTATTAATTGAGCAAGTCCTCTGTACACAGGGATCTATCTTCAAGAGCAACTTGGGAACACTGTCTGATCAAAATGATTTGCTCAGAGCCATACAGTAGGTAGATGGAGGTGAAAAGAATCAAAATATGTACTATGGTAACAGGAAGCAGCTCGTTAACAGCCATAATCCCCTCCATTAAGTGCAAGATTTGTTAACAGCCTTAATTGTCTGTGCTAACTGCCAATTTTACAACTAAACACAGTATTTGTTTTACTTGATATGCAATAACATAAATAATTACACCACCAAAAATCTTAACCCAAAACGTGAAAAATCGTTGTGAAGTGTCATTAGTTCTCTGAAGACACTACCGGTGCCCCTGATAGTTACCATATGTAACATATTACATCTCCAAGAGGAAGACCACTCTGTCTTGATCCTGCCATTTCAGCAGTTACATCCTGACCCTGACATTTCTTAAAAAAAGTTTATCTCCCCCTTCCTTCAATATTTTTTTACAGGCTCCATCCTGACTTTGGACAAGGTCCTTGAGTGGTATTGCCACAGAAAGAACTCAGAAGTCACCCTTCCATCTGAACTCCCAGTTACCCACCCTAGGAAATCTAGTGGTTCCACCATCACCCTCTTCAAAATCATCCATGCACCCAATAACCTTCCAGTACTTACCCAGAGACAGAAAATCATTTTGTTGCTCTCATACTGAGTCCTCCTCTCACTGCCCTCTGGCTAGGTACATCACTGTCACTGAACTCATTCTCCATGTCTCAGTATTCTAACTCTGTTCATAAAGCCATTCAGATTTAGAACCCTGGCATTCAGTGGTACTAATTACATTTCTCAGGACTTGTATTTAATTTACTTTACATGTTCTACATACATATTACTGTTATTTTTATCAACGTTATGTATTCTGTAGTCACTGCATTCCATGTTTGGCTCTAAGCTAGTTAATAAATTGGATTAACTGACACTGACTGATTTCTTGACTCAGATACCTGCACACCATTTCTGATATAGTATTCTTATTACAACAGCAAATCACTAAAATTAGTGAATATGTTCATGTTACATTTGTAAAGTGATTTTATAATGTGATTGTAGCATTTCCATGCAAGAAAATAAAACGTGAAAAAATACTCACCTAAAGGTATAAAGTGGCAGATATCACAGCAATGAAAACTTGCAAAGCTGTGTGTGTGTGTTATGCACCCATACTTTTGTGATGAGCTTGAATGCCAATTAAAAAGAGTAAAGCCCAAAACTCCATTAACAAGCATTGTACTTACTTATGTGTATGTATGAGATGCAAGCTATGCAGGTCTGTTTTTTAGGATGAAGCAACTTTTAAATTGCAAACTTCAGATGATTAGTGTTGTGCGTATCTATGCACCTGTGTGTCTGTTTATGGGTAGAGGGAAGTCGGACAGCAAATCAAAAGTGGGAAGATAAGTGTTACTAAAAACCAATAAGCCACCTTTTTACTGAAGTCTAAAATTAGAAGAAACAAGTGAAGAAAATGGTTCTCACCTTTTACTCTCATCTTTGTTGTATTCCACAATTTTCATCAACGTATTACAGAATGAATGCTTTGAACTGATCTGTCATACTTTGAAAAAACAGCTTTATAATATCTGTGTAATCCACAACAAAAATAAAAGGAACCACAAAGGGTAATACGTTCCTGCGATAAAAATAATTGAGTTAACCAACCACAAATTCCAAGTCATAAACAGGAACGAGAACAGCAGTCTCAATATATTTAAAAATACATACACCCCCTATAAAAATTACGTAAAAAATACGGATATAAGTCCTGAAGGAGACTGAATGAAACTTGATACATCTACTTCTAAAATTCTAAAGAACTATCACTGTTTGGGTCTAGGTAATCTCCTTTTCTTTAGAATAGGTTGCAGATGAACTCTATCATTTAACCCAGGGGATTGATCCGCTGTGCAGCGAACAATCCAACGCAATTCACATTCCTGGGTTTAATTATCAATATCTCCACCTCTGATGCTAGGTTTTATAACCTGCATGACACAAAAACTAAAAGTGTGTGTAGTACCCATTAATCTTAGATGTTTAGCTAACGCGTTGTGTTCAGAGCCTATACGCATATGATAGGCTTTGGGAATGAATTGAAAGGTCTCAGATCTAGATTGTCTGAAAGATGTTATAAAGAGGTAGATGTCATTAAAACTATATCAGTGGTACAAGATCTAAGGGCATCTAGGGCACGCCCATATTTTTCAGAGAGGGGTAATAACTTAGAAATGAGACAACCAACAAGGAACATCGAGCTGAGTGTACCAATATATTTTACAAGTGATGTTCAGTATGTAAAAGACATTGTAGAGAAATGTTGGGAGACACTCCTTTTAGATAATGACATCAGTAGTATTGTAGGTACCAAACCCAAGTTTTTATATAAAAACAAGAGAAACCTGAAGCAATTGTTATGTAAACACCCGATGTATTTGCCTGACCCGTTATCTATTGTTCCAAATTATAATACCATACCTTGCAATCATTGTAACCAATGTAGGTATATTGACACAGCTAGTGTCTTTAAACAACCAGTGACGGGTCAAGAGTTCTCTTTTCAGACCAGGACAGACTGTCTTAGCACCAATGTTGTATACCTTGCCAAGTGTTTGTCCTGCCAAGTATTCTACATTGGCAAAACTAATAGACAGCTAAGAGAACGCATTAGGGAACATACCTATCATATGCGTATAGGCTCTGAACACAATGCGTTAGCTAAACATCTAAGATTAATGGGTACTACACACACTTTTAGTTTTTGTGTCATGCAGGTTATAAAACCTAGCATCAGAGGTGGAGATATTGATAATTATACCCAGGAATGTTAATTGCGTTGGATTGTTCGCTGCAGAGCGGATCAATCCCCTGGGTTAAATGATAGAGTTCATCTGCAACCTATTCTAAAGAAAAGGAGATTACCTAGACCCAAACAGTGATAGTTCTTTAGAATTTTAGAAGTAGATGTATCAAATTTCATTGTCTTCTTCAGGACTTATATCCGTATTTATTACGTAATTTTTATAGGGGGTGTATGTATTTCGTCACCTTAAGCTTCCAACAGTCCAGGTTGACGTTAATGATTTCAATGAGTCTGATTTTATTTGTTTTAGCTTTCGTTTTTATTTTTATATGGAATTGTGAGTTATGTATTTTGTCACGTTAAATTCTTAATAGGTAGTGCTGACGTCAATTATTTCAATTATATGTTTTAGCTATTTAAAACTGGTTCTGTGTGTAGATTACAAAGTCTGATGAAGCCTGACGGTGAAAGCGCTTACTTTTTTGTTACAATAAAGAGTTTTGAAGAACTTTTCACTGCGTTTTTGTGACATCTATGGATTTTAACTCCTCTCGCTGCTGACATTTTTAAATATATTGAGACTGCTGTTCTCGTTCCTGTTTATGACTTGGAGCTTTATGATATCTGTTTGTTCATTTTAAGAAAACTTCTAAAATATATTTCATAGTCTATAGCTTGTACACAGTAAGACAAAGATTGTTTATATGTGTCGTGTTTAGTTTCATCATTTTCTGTGTGGCACCCAGTTTTACTTCTGTGAGTTCACTTATACAAGGCTGAATTGTTCGTGGCCATTGAAAAAGGCCTGAAGAGCTACTCTTAACTTTGGCTTATACCTCAAGATTGCAGACTCCTTCCAACATCCTCTTTATATCTTTATATAGCAGGTTGTTGCAACCTACGCAGGCTATTTATGGTGGATATTTTGCTGAGTATTAACTGTATGGTTATATGCACCACTCACTGTGCACTACTTTAACTTTATTTTTTCAGCCTTTGCTGACTGGACTAATCTTGCTAGGCTAGTGGCCTCTTTTCAGGGGAAACCTGAGGTGGTACTTCTACTACTAGGGGAGATTTGGACACGGCATCAGGGAACTTCCTCTACACTTTGGAGCTGCAAGATGGCACTGTTGAGCTCCTACAGCAGGAAGGAAAAAGCCCAAGAAAAGCAGCAGCATGGAAGAGAGAAAAGCTATGGAGAGTTTGAGGGTGTAACATGACAATTTGAAGAAAACGTTTGTTCAATATGGAGATTCAAAATGTAAATAAAGATTCCTGTATGGTGGATGTTACACAGGAGCATATAGCTATCTCCATAAAGAAGGAAGTCAGCGAGTCTGTTGTAGTGGTGCAGTTAACTTAACTAGCATCAGGAGAGCTTCCAGATGATGGATGACGCTCTGTTAATAATTGCAGATGATGTTCTGTTAAAAATAATCGAGCAGGATGATCCAGGTGACAGCTCTGCTGTTTCATGGGGTGAGATATGTTAACATCCTGAGCAGTTCTGAAAAAAAATATGTGTGTGATGCAGAAGCAGATAATCCAGCAGTTAAAAACTTATGCAGCAATTACATAAAATAAAAGAGGAAAGCAGCAACAGCCAGAGAAGGAGAGCAGCAGCAAACTGTAAGTAAAACTGTTTTTAAAAAGAAGAGACCATCTGTGATAATAAGACCAAAATATGTCACTTTAATAGACAGATGCTGGCTGGGATTCATAAAGGTTACCACTAAGTCTACACATATTGTAGCCTTTCTGACTGAATAGACAGCACAAGCAATGGGGTAGGAATGTTCTTGAATAGAGAAAGTGTACACTTACTGGTAACCTTTATGAATCCCAAGGACTATTATGGGACAATTTGGTAACTGTTCTGTGTTTTAAAGCTCCAAGAAATCTGGTATCTTATACATATTTGGACAGAAACTTTTTTATAACTTAAAATTTGATGAAACTGATGGATTAATGGTGAAATTTCTAGAACTGTGTAACAAAAAGAAGGACATGAATCCATGGAATGCTTATTTGTTTTCTGGTATTAACTTAAATGTTAAAAAAAATGTTACTTTGCATTTTAGAACTGAGGGTCGGGGAAAAAGACGATGTTAAAAAACTAAAGCAGGATTTGTGTGGATAATATTTTGAAGGTTAGAGATTATATAAATATATGGAATGAAGACTGGAAGTTGAAAGCTGTTTTGAAATGTGAAAAAAACATGGTGAAACACTTGCTGAGTGTTATTTTTGTGGATGATCACAGAGGGACATTAAGATATACTGGCCAGCCTAATTAAATAATGTTTCTTTTCTGGGGACTTTTCTCATTTAATTAATGAGTATAACAATGTATAATATAACCAATGTGGGGAGAACGGACATAAAACAATAAGTTGTGTATCTGAATACAGGTTTTGTAAAAAAAAAAAAAAAAAAAAAAAGGAGCCTTTTGGATGGATTGTCAAAAGCAAACAGTAAATAATGAAAAAGAAGGGGAAAGGGAAGAAAACATACAGGAGGAAGGACAACAATAGGCTGGGGGAGAGGGATGAAATAGGCAAAGAAGAAATCGAGGTGAAAATGAGGAGAGTGCATGCAAAACAAGAAGTCAGCAGAAGGAAATCATTTTTTGAAGTTCTAGCCAGTGAAAAATCTGATTCTGAGGATCAATAATTATTTCTACATAAATGCAAGAAAAAATATTCATTGGGGAAAGAGTAAAAATACAAAAATAAAAATGTAAACACATGTCCCCTAAACTTAAAAAGAAGGAAAAGCAATAACTTACTTTCAGTATGTGAACAGTATTATTAACACTGCAAAAAGAACAGGGATACTGGTGATGTGGATGTTATTCCATTAGAAGATGTAAGATTTGTAACAAATGAAGAAAGACTGCAAAGAGAAAAACTGAGAGGTATGTGATGCCCGTGCACTGGTCCAGTAAGCAAGTAACCTCAATCCTCACGACTAACAACACTGAGGGGTGTCCACATTGGGAGGATAACAAGTACACACACAGTAAAGTACAATTTCCCTTAAGGGCACACAGAGATCACAGTCAGTCTGGGGCTGGTTTCTCCCTTTCTCTCCAGATCCCCAATAAGACTCCCCACTGGCACAGCTATAGGGTTCAGATCTCAGTCGAGTGGTCAAGCCAAAAACTCCAGCACTCTCTCTGTCCAACCAGTGCTTCGTGTCCCTGCCCAAGTAGCTGACACACACAGACTTTGAGATTTGATTCATATACAAACATACAGAAACTCCTGGGGAAGGTTGCCACATGTTCACTAGCTATTTCCCCTTCTGCCCAGACTATAAGGTAGAAATCACTGCCACCAACCACTACTTATCAGCTACTAAGGCCCTTCCCAAAGGGTGACCGATTCTACTGTGCAATGCTATTATTATCAAGTTGGTAAGTGTGACGAACAGCAAGGCTATTGCAGTGGCTGGTACATTATCAACAAATACATGCAAGTATGCTAAGAGCTTAAATTATCTCTACACAAAAAGGCGACAGTTAAAAAGTTTAAAAATGTTTAATAACAAATAATAAAACACAAGACAATACTCATTAATTCAATGCAGTGACAACAGAGAGTTCAGAAACCACAGGAAATACTTTAAAACAACACTGCAGGACAGTCTGACATAAATATAGAAAACAGCTAGACTAATCTTGCTATATTCCTATCTATCTCTCTGAGAAATGCTAAAATCTAAATTCTACTTACAAGGCAAAGTGCTGGTGAGCTGTTGTCAGCTTTAGAATAAAATTTAAAATGCACTTCTTTCTTAATGAAGACAGTACTTAAATTGATAATACACATTACTGCTGAGTCATTTCAGATTACATCATTCTTGTCACTTCTGATCTAGTTCTCAGGCTAACAGAACTCAAAAATTTAACAATTGTGATCTGCAGCTGCCAGGAAGTCAAAGCAATAAAAGACACTTTACATGTGAAACTTAGTTATTATCTCTGTCTTAAGACAATAGACAGAATTTCCAGCTGCAGGCATCCTGTCTCCTAGCTTGAGATCACACACAGTCATAAAATTCTTTACTTATCAGCTTTCTTCCAGCAGGGTGTACTGTGGTTACATTTTTGAAGCTCAGCACATAACACAGTTTTCTTACATTTGTCAAACAAGCCTTTGGATCATATTAATATTTACAATGACAAAGAATAATTTACAAAATTCTGTCTAGCTGGGCTGGGAGACCCCCTGTGTATCATATCCCACCCCCCGAGAATTCAAGCTAGTTTTTCAAGTAACCTTTGAGAAATGTTGCTTGAGAGGTTTGAGTCTATCTGGGTATACCTTACCCCATTCCTGTCTTGACAACCCATCTGCGTTAGCATTGCTAACCCCACTGAGGTGCTGCACAAACATATAAGTTTGCAACCCTAGGCTCCACCTTAGTAACTTGGCATTATGCTGGCTGGCTCGATGTAACCATGTTAGAGGATCGTGATCTGTAACTACAGTGAATTTACTTCCATACAGATAAGGCTGAAGTTTCTGCAGTGCCCATACTATGGCTAGGCATTCCTTTTCTACAGCTGCATAGCTTTCCTCCCTCGGTTGAAGCCTATGACTGAGATAGACCACTGGGTGCTCTTCTCCCTCTGAAGAATCTGGATAAGTACAGCCCCCACCCCATTGTTCGAAGCATCCACCTGCACAACAAATTCTTTGCTGTAATCTGGACTGGCTAACACAGGGTGTCCTCCCAAAGTTCTTTAAGCTTCTGGAATGCCTGCTCACATGCTGTAGTCCACACTACCTTATCTGGGCTGTTTTTCCTTGTCAGGTCTGTAAGGGGAGCAGCTATGGTACTATAACTGGGGACAAACTTCCTGCAGTACCCTGCTGTCCCTAAAAATTCCCTCACCTGCTTTTTGGTAACAGGTGCATGGTAAATGGCTTCCACTTTGGCAAGTTCCGGCCTGATCTTACCACTCCCCACTCTATGTCCCAGGTAGGAGATCTCTGCCATACCCACCTGACATTTGCTGGGCTTAATGGTCAGCCCTGCCCTCTGTAGTCTGCCCAGCACCTCCGTGACATGCTGAAAGTGCTCTTGCCAGGAATGGCTGTAGATAGCAATATCATCTAGGTAAGCAAGGGTAAAATCTCCTGCTCCTGCTAGGATATGATCTGCCAGCCTCTGGAAAGTCACTGGGGCATTTTTCTGAAGTCATACAAGCCAAAAGGAGTCACAAAAACTGACCTTTCTCTAGCACTGGGAGTCAAGAGCACCTGCCAGTAACCCTTGGTAAGATGAATGGTGGTAAGATACTTAGCCCCACCCAGCTGCTCTAGGGCTTCATCTGTCCAAGACATAGGGTAATCATCTGACTCTGTGTGACTATTTAATTTCCTGTAGTCCAAATAGAACCTGATGCTGCCATCCTTCTTTGGCACCACCACCACTGTGGAGGTCCACGGACTGTTTGACTCTTGAATTACCCCTAGTTCCAACATTTCCTGTATCTCCTCCCTCAGAGTCTGTTTGACTCTCTCAGGCACCCTATAAGGGGCCTGCCTAATAGGCCTTTGGGGTCCTCTGTCGACCAGGTGCTGCACCAGGTGGGTGCACCCTGGTTTCCCAGTGAACATGTCCCCAAACTCCTGTAACACTGCTCATATTTCTTAAACCTGGGTAGGAGATAGCTGCTGGGACATTGCTACCCCTTACTCTTACTTACCCCTTTAAGAGTACTTTTGGTAATGTGACTACTCAGAACAATGGTATTTTGCCAGTAAACAATAGTGTTAGTCCAAATGTGAATGTGAATGTTAATGGAGCAGCAGCTTTAAATAACTATTACGGGACACGTGAAGAACTAAATAATGGCAATGTTGTGGATTTAGTCAACGAAATGACTGTGGGGATATAAACAATATTACTTACTTGGCCGGACTTATTGATGCAATACAAGGGACAAGTTATTTTGAAATGTTTAGTAACCCTGTTGTGATTTCTAATGTGCATGGTGATTATAAAGCGTATAATTATTCTAAAAAAGAATTTGGGGTTGAATATGCCGAATTACTGTCTAAGGGATTTACGTTTGTACCAGGCAGGAGGGGTATGTTGACTGAAATGTTGGTGGATTTAAAAATGTTAGTTTTGAAAATTAATATTAGGATGTAGTTTACTGATTATACTAACCAACCTGTTAACATTTTGAAGAAATCTAGTAAATTTAATCCACCTGCCAGCTATATGGTAACTTTGAAAGGGCATGTGAAATTGACATAAGGGAACATATGAAAAAAAGTAGGAACAATGATTATTGTAGTAAAATGACCAAGAATGAGGAGAGTTTATTAATGGATCTGGCAAAAGATAAAGAGATACGTTTAATGAAACCAGACAAAGGTAATGGGGTTGTGGTCATGGATAAAAATGATTATATTGATCACATGCTGAATATGTTGGCAGAGGATACATATGAGGAAAGTAGTTTAAATGAAATCCATGTTGCTTATTCAAAAATAGATTTGTTGATTGATGATTTATTATTTCAGGGGCAAATTAATGAAATTGATTATAATTACATGAAAAATGATCATCATATGGTTAGTAACATTTTTGGTATACCCAAACTGCATAAAGGTTTAAATAATATTAGGTTCAGGCCAAAAGTGGATGGTAAACGTAGTAAGACATGTTTTATAAGTAACCTTCAACGAAGGTATGCCCATTCACGCATATCTCCACGCAGAAGACACTCTAGCTGAGAATCAAATCGGACAGCATCTTTGTGTAATTTGTTCTGAGGAAGTCTTTACATTGTGATGAAACCTAGGTTAACTTCTGTTTTTTGGAATAAAATTGGTTCGGTATTCTGACACACGTGGTTCCAGCTTGTTGGTTTTTGGATATTCTTCTCCTGGTTGGTGGTTGCTGCTTTGTGGTTTGTTCGTTCTGGTTATTAGTTCGTGTGACATTGCTACCCCATCCACTGAGGTGTCAGTCCGAGCCTCACTGAGGAGATCAGACACCAGATCTCCCTCCTCAGACTCTTCCTGCAATCAATGGCAAATACTCAGCACAAGGACCTCCCTATCATGGTAAGGTTTCATCATGTTAACATCGTACAGTTTATGCCCCTGCCTCCTGCCTAGCAGTTCTACCATGTAGTTAACATCACTGACCTTCCTTACCACCTTGTAGGGTCCCTCCCAAGCTACCTGCTGCTTGTTGTGTCTGACAGGAATGAGAACCATTACCTGCTGCCCTACAGCATACTCTCTAGCTCGAGCATTCCTGTCATACCAGACCTTTTTCTGTTGTTGGGCTTCTGCCGGGTTCTCATAGGCCAAGCCCATGAGTTCCCTGAGTCTTGTCCTGAGGTTTAGGAAATATGCCACAACAGACTCCTGGTGAGATTCACACTCAGCCTCTGACTCATCACAAATTAAATCTAGAGGCCCTTTCACCCTATGCCCATACAAGAACTGAAAGGGTGAAAAACCTGTGGATTCCTGGGGGACGTCTTTGTAAGCAAACAAGAAATGGGGCAAATATTTGTTCCGATCCCTCTTAAAACTGGTATGCAAATGCCCGTAGCATGGAATTGAGTGTAGAGTTTAACCTGTCAACAAGACCATTAATCTGGGGATGGTAGGGAGTGGTCTTTAGGTGCTTCACTCCACAGTACTTCAACAGACAAGTCAGCAGGTCTGACATGAAATTGGCATCTCTGTCAGTCAGTATTTCTTTTGGGAAACCTACCCTCCTGAAAATCTCTAACAAAGCATTTGCCACCTTTTCCGCCTCGATGGAGGATAAAGCCACTGCCTCAGGGTATCTTGTAGCATAATCTACTACCACTAGGATATACTTTTTCCCTCTGGAACTTGGGGTACCCAGAGGCCCCACAATATCCATAGCTACCCTCTGAAATGGCTCCTCAATCACAGGCAAAGGAATCAAAGGAGCTTTCACCTTGTCTCCTGCCTTGCCTACCTTTTGGGACTGCTCACAGGTCCTGCAGTATCCTGTTACATCCACTGGGCTTAATGGTCAGCCCTGCCCTCTGTAGTCTGCCCAGCCTTAATGAAGATAGTACTTAAATTGATAATGCACATTACTGCTGAGTCATTTCAGATTACAGCATTCTTGTCACTTCTGATTTAGTTCCAAGGTTAACAGAACTCAAAATTTAACATTTCTTTGTGATCTGCAGCTGCCAGGAAGTCAAAGCAATATAAGACACTTTACATGTGAAACTTAGTAATTATCTCTGTCTTACGACTATAGAAAGAATTTCCAGCTGCAGACCTCCTGTCTCCTAGCTTGAGATCATACACAGTCGTAAAGTTCTTTACTTATCAGCTTTCTTCCAGCAGGGTACACTGTAGTTGCATTTTTGAAATTCAGCACATAACACAGTTTTTGTACATTTGTCAAACAAGCCTGTGGATCATATTAATATTTACAATGACATAGAATCATTTACAAAATTCTATCTAGCTGGGCTGGCAGCCCCTTTGTTTATCATAGGGTGGAAATATAACATAGTACTTTTAATAAGTGAACATTGTTTTTCAGTGGCTGTGTTGTGTAAAAAAAAAACAGTGAGATGACTAAATGTAATGTTGGTATGGATGGGAAGGTTAACTGATGTGGATGTGAGGTGGAGAGAACATGTTTATAGCATTATAACATTATATGCATATATAACTAGCAGAGAGACTCTATTCATCAAATATTAGACTATAAGGTGGTTAATTATTAGTTATCTACTTATCATGACTTGGTATCTGTGTTGTCCTGTTCTCATTCTGCTTCACTGATAAGTTATGGATCCGATCCCCGGATCACACTTGGCTGCCTTCTACAGACTTCAGCTTCCAATCCTCTACCCCTAGCTCAACCTCCTCAGATCGAGTTTGCTGCCCCTTACAGACAGAAGACATAAGAAAAGGAAACCAAGGGTTCAACCTGGAACAAAGGTTCCAACAAAAGCTTTTCCTCTAGAACCAAAGTGTTTTTGAAGGGGGATGGCTGAGCGGGAAGGTGAAGCAGAATGAGAAGAAGACAACACAGATACCAAGTTTTAAGTAAATAACATAAATCTGATGCTGTCATTCTGCTTCACTGATGGGTCAGACTCCCCAGCTACATGATTTCTTGGGTGGCCTCAAGGAAGGATATGACAGAGCACCAAGGAGCCAAAGGATGTTCTTCTCCTGGAAACCATATCCAACTTATAATTGGTCATGAAGGTTTCAGACTTGGACCAGGTAGCTGCAGCACAAATGTCATCAATAGGAATTCTTAATGAAAAAAATGCTGACACAGCTATGGATCTTGCTGAATGGACTTTTGGAGGGCTAGGTAACTTCAAATAATTTTTCTCATGAACAAAAGATATGCAACTGGTTATCCACTTTGCTACTGTCACTTTTGAAACTGCTTGACCTTTACAATTAGACAAAAAAGAGACAAACAACTGCTCTGATTTCCATAAATGTTTTGTCCTATGAAAGTAGAAATGTGACTGTCTGTGAAAATCCAAGAATGTGGCATATATTCTCCTTTGTTAGAATAGTTAGGAAAGAACTCTGGTAACTGAATGCACTGATTTAAATTAGATTCCGTAGCTACCTTTGGCATGAAGGAAGGATTAGTATGGAGGGAAACGCTATCCTTGTAAAAAATAATATAAGGATGCTTGGAAGAAAGTGCCTGCAATTCGGAAACTCTTTTTGCTGAGGTAATAGTGACGAGTATAGCAGACTTCTAGGATAAATATTTCAAGTAACAATAATTAATTGTTTCAAAGGGTCTTCGGGTCAAAGCTTGCAGAATGAAAGTCCAATCCCCCGAAGGAGTTGCGTCCTTGATCGGAGGTCTAAGAAATAAAATACCTTTCATAAAGGCTTTACATAACCTGGCTGAAGCGATAGATCCTGAAGGTAATCCTGAATGAAAATTGGAAATGGCTGCTTACTAGAGCTCAATGGTCGCAAAACTAGAACCTTCTTTAAATAAAGACTCCAGAAAGGAAAAGAAAGGACTGAGGAAACAGGTGCTGAAAAGGGATCAATCTGATTATTAGGAGCCCAAATAGAAAATCTTTTCCACATGTTTTTATATACTTTGTTGGTGGAAGCTTTCTGAGAAGCTAGAATGATAGCTTTGACTGCCGAGGAAAACCTGGACCCTCTGGTAGTCATAGAAACTGGAGAAACCATGCAGTTAACTTGGGTGAGGGGAGATCCAGGTGAAGTCCTAGAGTGAGGTGAGTAAGGAGGTCCAGTTTAGGTTCCAGTACCATGGAGGATGTTTGAAGTGAGACCAGAGGAAGGGGGAATCAAATCTGATAAGGCCAAAAACTGGCAATGAGGATCACTGTGCTCTTTAACCATTTGAACAAATTTTGGGATCCATGGAAGAGGAGGATAAGCATAAAGGAGACCAGGGGGCCAGTCATGGACTAGAGCAACTCTCGGGGAACTCCCTGAAGGAGGGGTCAGAGTGAAATAACTGCTGCACTTGTTGTTATAAGGAGATGCAAAGAGATCACAGCAGGTAAGACTCCAATGATCGCATATGTTGTTTGTTACTTTCTGATTGAGGGACCACTAGTGGGGCATCAGAATGGACCTGCTGAGCATGTCTGCCAATATGTGGGATTGCCCTGGTATATGTGTTGCAAGTAGAAAGCAGTATGAAAAGATCGTCCATTCCCAAACTCTCATGGTCTCTCTGCACAGTAGGTATGAACGGGTTCCTCCTTGCTTGTTCATATACCAAACGACTGACTGGGTGAATTGCAATGGTCTGGGTGAATCAAAATGGTACTCAGAGGGAGAGCCTCCTGAAAGGCTTGCAATGATAAGAGGACCGATTGCATCTCTAGGACACTGATATGCAATCTGGTCTCTAGGTGAATCATTGTGTCTTGGACCACCTTCCCATCAAATTGCCCCCACCACCCTAGGTGGGTAATGTCTGGGGTCACTGTGGTTATTGGGGGGGGGGGGGTGAAAGGTCTGCCAACCATCAGGTCCGACTGAATTCACCACCCTAGATGAGTTCTGTAAATGTTGGTCAACCTGATAACAACAGATAGGGACTGATGTAGCACTGATCACTGAACTGTGTCCATTGCAGAATGAGCATATAGTATCTGGCTAGAGGTACTAATATTACAGCAGCTGCCATAGACCACAGGGCCCATAGAATCAATCTGGCAGGAGGAGGATGAGATAGCATGGCTTGGACCTGAAAGGTCAAAGTGTTGAAGCGATGCTGAGCCAAATAAGCTATCTGTGTAATGGTGTTTAGCTGGGTCCCACTAAATTCCAAAGTTTGTAACAGCAATGGTTGTGACTTGCCCGGATTTATGGTAATGCCTAGGAAGTGGGATATCTGATAAAGGTAGTCCATGGCCTGAGATAGTTGACACTGCAAGAGGGCAGTTAGGAGCCAATCATCTAGATACGGGAATACCTGAAAATCTTGCAGTCAGAGATGAGCTGCAATGACTGCCATGCATTTGGTAAACACCCAGGGGGGCTGTGGTGAAACCAAAGGACAGGGCTCTGAATTTGAAGCACAAATGTCTTCTGGAGTGCCTGTCTATTTTTATGTGATAGTACACATCCTTTAAGTCCACAGAGCACATCCAAGCATCTTTCCTTAGTAATGGAAGGACAGACTGAACCATCACCGTCCGGAACTTCCCTCTCTTTACATATAAATTGAGTTTGCTTAGGTCCAGGATAGGCCTCAGGTCCCTTATGTTCTTTGGCACCAAAAAGAAATGGGAGTAAGTTTCGGATCCTCTCTGCTTGGCTGGGACCTCTTGGATGATTCTCCTTTGCAGTAATTTTTTGATTTCTATAACTGCCAACTCCCACTGGCTGGATGGAACGTCGGGGAGTCTCTTTTGAATTTTTGGAGGGAGTAGAGAAAAGGGAATGTAGTAGCCTCTGGACATTATGCTTTGCACCCAAGCATTTTTTATTTGGGCTTAGACACCTCGGTGCCAGGAAAAATGGCCCCCGACTGCCTCCAGAGTCGGAGAGTCAGGCAGCGCTTCATGAGCACTGAAAGGGCTTGTCCCCCCCTGCCTCTAGGGTAGTGTCTCCCATTAAAGCCTCCTCCTCTACCTCTGGAGAAGTACTCTCTGCTTTGATCAGAAAAAGAACCTTGGGACTTACGGAACCAAGTCTTCTTAGTCCCTCTTTGATTCCTTGAGTAGGTTCATTGAGGGGTGGAAAACTTGATTCTCATGGTCCTTAACTGATAGTCCAAACAAGAAAGAGCCATCAAAGGGGGCACTGACAAAGGATGCCTTAAAGGGCTCCACAACATCACAAAGCCTCATCCATGGATAACGATGCATTGCACTGCCAGTGCAGGCTGCCCTTGAGGATCCTTCCCCTGAATGGTAAATGAGCCTCATGGAAAAATTTGCCAGGGAAATAAGAGTGGTTAGCTTTGGTGAAATCTCATCTAGCTCCTCCTTAAGCATGCATTCCACCAAGGACTCAGATAGTTCCTTAAGCAGGTCTCTCTGTAAGTGAACAAAGTGTGCCAAGTAATTAAGTGCTCTAAGCAAAAAAGTCACTGAAGCAAAGGTGTGCTTCCCAAACCTGTCCAGCACTCTAGTTCCCTGTTCAGCGGATGGACAACTGAGCTCTGCTGAGCAAGCTCTTTCTTTGTAGCTGCTGTCACCACCATAGCATCATCTGGGATGCCCTTATTCCAAAAGGTTCAGTCCTCGTGGGGAGAAAGGATTTTGTCTGGATATTTTGGTACAGGCTCTATGGTGTCCAGCTCCTTCCACGCCTAATGGGTGACAAGATCTATAAAAGCGTCTGCTGGGGGGCCTACCCAAGATGTAGATGGGCCCCCCCCCAAAGGCCTCCAGGAATACAGATTCCTCAGAAGAGGGATTTTTGAATGACCAGCCACCTCTTTGTTTTAAAATTTGTAAGATGTCTGGAAAGGAGACATTGTCCAGTAGTGAGTTGGGAGACTCCCTCTCCTTCATTGTAATCTGTATCCTCAGTAAGGGACTCCATAGGGGAGTCCAAGTGCCTCCTCTTGCATGATATCTTCCATGGCATCTCCTCTGTGGGATATTCTGGGGAGGAGTCAGAAGAGGAAGGGTCCACCTCAGGTGGAATGGTTTGGAGGTCCTTAGAGGCAGGTTGACCCTGGACAGAAATGGAAGGTCCAAGACTGAGATCTGATGCAGGAACATGGGAAGGAGCAGAAGTTAACTGGGATCAGTGCTTGCTTGCAGAGAAAGCCTTTTCTAAATCCTGGAAAGCCGAAGGTCCTTTGGATATTCCGCCAAACTCCCTAGGAGCCGAAGTTCCTGAACAAGAAGGCAGGAGCACACAGCAACCCTAACTCCTAGAAAGAACATAACCCACTCCGTCGAGGGCCGAAGCTCGAAGGGGGAAGGAAAGAGACAATAAAACTGGAGCCAAACCTCGCCCCTCGGATCCGAGTGTGACATTCTAGATCCAGGACTCACTCTGATCCGAGGATCTCGGACAAATTTAATCAAGGTCATGGCTGGCATCGAGGAAACAAAGGTAATCTGATCCAACCCCAAATCCCTCAGAAGACTTTCGTTCTGGGCTCCATAACCATAACGTGGATCAGAGAAGGAGAACTGGGAGGAATACTCTCGGACCCATAAGGGGATGGAGATGGAAGTACCCCCATTTGGATCTGAACCTTGATAATAAACCTAACCATCTTGTCCATGTCATCGTACAGGCTTCTAGAGGATCTGGAAGAAGCCACTGAGGAAGGACATGGGTGCCTAGGGGTTTGTAAGATTTTTATTAGAACCATGGGAGAGATAGATCTAATAGATCTTCTAGGTGATTGAACTGTAGACTGCGGATCCGGACACCTGTGGATCTGAGGAGCTGTATGAGTGCCTGGCTCTGACCTGTTAGGATCTGACAAAGTAGATGGAACCAAAGATTTTGAAAAAGGGTCACTCAGAGCTGTCAAATTATTGGATCGGAGGAACCCAACTCAGATCTTGGTGCTGACATTCTTGGATCTGAATATTTCGAAATCTTGGCTGGAGGCTGTGAAGATGCCCTCGACTCCTTGTGGTGGCATTTCTTTTCTTCACAGCCATGCGATTCCTTTGAGGATGGTTGAGCTTCTGGGGTAGATAATGAAGCAGGCAGAAGACCCTTCAGAATAAGTTTGTTTTTCCTCTCTTGAATGGCTCTAGGATTAAACCCCTCACAGATATTTCAAGTGAAATCCAAGTGAGCTGCTTCTAAACAATACACACATCTATCATGTATCCAAGTGTGGGATTTTCCTTTCACACTTGGCACACCTTTTAAAACTTGCTGGTCTGTCCATAACTGAAAGAAAATGTGAACTACTTAAGAAAAGATTATTATTATTATTATTTTTTTTGTTAAAGGGAAGAAAGTGCCAAGGCCCGAAAGGAAAGGTGGAAGAACAAAGCCCTAACGACCTCATATACACTGAATAGATAGGAAGAAAGAATTATAAGCTATTAAGAAAAATAAGAATTAGTATAACTTTAAAGCTTATATTATAAAATAAATCACTTAACTGCTGGAGCACTGGAAATCGCATATGTACGAAATGGTGGCAAATGAGATCTGAGGAGGTTGAGCTAGTGGCAGAGGATTGTGGGTAAGTGAGGAGCTTGAGGCTGGACGCTGAAGTCTGTAGAAGGCGGCCAAGTCAGATTCAAGGATCGGATCCATAACCCATCAGTGAAGCAGAATGAGAAGGATAACACCAGATCATGAGAATTATAATTGCAGGGGACTTTGTGATTTAGGGAGAAAATGTAAAAAGAAAGATGTAATGTAAAAAAAAAATACAGGAAGTGATAAAATGTGGTAAATTAACTATGTGGAACAAAAGTCAATGGACTTTTAGAAGGGGGCCACTTAGATCCGAAATGATTATTTTGTATTATCAGAAGGTTTGGAGGTAGCAGATGGTGATACAGTTGTGATGGGTTTTTCAGACTATTTAATAACATGAGTGGTGGTGATTTAACAAAGACATATATTAAAATAGGAAAAGGAATAAAATGAATACATGAGAAATTCTGGGATGAAACTGGCAAGTAGGAAGCATTGTAGTTATGGAAGGATCATATAACCATGAAGGATCTCTTATAAAATTGGTCTGATTGGTGGATTACATTTAAAAAGAACTATAAACATTTTTTTTCAATGGCAAGATAAAGTAAGATAGGAAGAGAAAGTGAAGTATGGGAAATGGATATATATATATATATATATATATACATTAGATAATTTAGAGAATAATACAAGAGAATATTATGATATGGAAAAAGAAATCAAGAAAAAATTAAGGCACTACTGTTTAGGCAGAATTATTATTTACAAGGCAGTAGGGAAAAGGGATATATTAGCATAAGGAGAGACAAAAAGAACACATGAGCAAATTATGAGTATTTTAGTACAGCATGTGGAAAATACATACAAGTGTGAAAAGAAAGAAAATGAGAGAGAATGAAAAGTAAAACAATTTCCAAACCAAGTTAAGGAAACACTGAAAAAGAAATGACAGAAGTACTCAGGAAAGTAAATGTTGATTCAGTATCAGGCCCAGATGGAATAGGGGATGAAATCTACAAGAAATTAGTGAATTGGCAAAGAGAGTATTTTGTACATGTAGTGAATGAATGGTTGAAGGAAGGGTTTGTTTATGAACCATTATGTAGTGGGGTATGAAAATTTATATGGAAGAAAGGTGAGAAGAATGAAATAAAATAATTGAGACTCATCACACTAAATAACACAGATTATAATTTTTTATGACAATAATACAAAGAAGAATGGATGGAAGGATGTGGGCCATTACTGAAGAAAGTATATGTAGTAGAAGAGGGAAGGGATGTCAAGAATTACTACTGGTTGTAAGAGAAATTGTGGATGATATCAGTAAAGGGAAGGGATGTGAAACTTACAGTAGGTGACATTAGCAAGGCAATTGATACAGTAGTAGATGCTCTGTGGGATATTAAGGAAAAGTATGGAATAGGCAATGAAACTAGGAATGTGTGTGTGTGTATGTCAGCGTATCAAAATAAAAGCGTGACAGTGTTAGTGAATGGGTGGCTGAGTAAAGAAATATGCATGAAGTGTGGTATAAGACAAGGATTCCTCATGAGTGGAATATTAGTTACACTGGTAATGAATGTGATAGTGACTGAAATAGCTTATAAAATGGAAGATGTTAGATATGTGATGCAAAAGGAGGGTGTGATTCCAGTACTTCTGAGATATGCAGACAACAGTTGCAGTTGCTAACAACAAAATATGGATGAGGGAAGTGTTGGTTTGTCTGAATGAATGTTTAAAGGAAATGCGAATTACCATGAATAAAGATAAAAGTAAGGGTTTGGGTGATGTGGAGAAAGTTGGGGATGTTTATTTTTCAATGAATGAGTTTTCATTGCTAGGGATACAATTTGTGAAAAATGATGTAATTATGATGAAATGGGAAGGTTTAATAAAAGAAATGAAAGAAATATTTATTCTGTGGTGTCTGTATAGATTAGCATTCAAGAAAGGTGCAGCTAACATTGGGTGAGACAGCTATTCAGGTCGTAGCCTGCTATAGGTCCCCAACCATGTCCCAAGACTTGCACTCCATGTTCCTAAGCACCCTGGAGAATATTAGGGTCCAACCTAACACTCTCTTACTAGGCGACTTCAACTACCCCTCCATTAACTTGGTAAACTACGTACCAATACACTTGCCCAACGTTTCCTGGAGTTCATTAATTCCAATGCCCTGGACCAACTCATTCTTACCCCCACTAAAGGTAGCAACATCCTTTATTTGGTCATTACTAACATGGACAACCATTGCTCTACACCACTAGTCAGCTCCTCCCTGGTTAAATCTGACCACAAACTAATCACCTTGGAAATCCACATCCCTCCCACCCCCACCTCTCCGCAAAGGTAACCACCATGAAACATTTCTCCAAAGCTAACTTTGGGCTCCTAAAAACAGAGGTGGCTAACTTCACTGCACCCATGCAAATGGAGAACAGTTGTGTGACCACAGAATAATACACCAATGTACTGTACGAACACGTACACAAATGCATGTATCTCACCATACCCAATAGAACCAATATGCTCTCCTCCAAACAAAGGGAGCCAATCTGATGGTCCCCTACCATAAACAAACTGTACAACAGAAGGAGGAAACTGATGAGGAATAAGGTGAAGTCCCAAGACTGGAAAAACTCCCTTATCAGCCTCAACAAAAAGTTGAGATCCCTCATCAAATCCTCTAAAGCTAGCTAGGAAAACAGAATTGCAGCAGATAGTAAAGACAACCATAAGGCCTTCTATAGTTCTGTAAAGAATCTCCATGGAAATACCCAGATTTGCTCTGAGCTACTGCACAATGGTACTTCCTATACTGAGCCAACAGATATTGCCAGTATAATGGCCGACAGATTCAATGCCAACTTTACACCTCCCCCCCCCAAAGGACCAATCACAATACCAGAAGATTGCCAGGCACCCAGTAGTACTGCTGCACAGGTAAAACAGCACTGTCCAAGGCCAAGAATACAGCTTCTATGGGACCTGACAATATTCCTGGTTGTGTTCTACATGAACTACAGAGTGAACTGGCACCTCACGCGTGTGCCCTGTTCAATCACAACCTCACCTCAGGCTTTGTCCCTACCGAATGGTACACTGCTACAGTCATCCCTCTCCACAAAGGAGGAGCGACTACAGACCCTGGGAACTAACGCCCCATTAGGCTGACGAGTCTGATATGCAAAGCTACATAACAAATCATCATGGACCTAATAGACAAGGATATAGGGAATCTCCAAATGCTGGATCTCATACAGTTTGGTTTTGTGAAGGGTAGTTCATGCCTGCTCAACTTGGTCGACTTCTCTGAGTCAGTCATCAGAACTGTGGATGAAGGCAAGATAGTTCATACAACCTACCTTGATCTGGCCAAGGCTTTTGATACCATTCCCCACTCAGGAATCAGAAAAAACTCACTAAGCCACACAGGAATCAGAAAAAACTCACTAAGCTTGGCATCAACCTCTATATCACTAGGTGGGTTGCCAACTGGCTCACAGAACCCACAGTGTGAAAGCAGCTGACTCCAAGTCAGACTGCTGACTAGTCACAAGTGGAGTACCACAGGGTTCATTCCAGGGTCTTGTCCTGTTTGGTATCTACTTCTCTGAAGTCCAGGCCAACACGAAGGGACTATAGCTGACAAAGTTCACTGGTGATTGCAAGTTGGGAGCTATTATTAACTCCCCAAGTGATGTTGACATCCTACAGAATGGCCTCACTGAGACCAACAACTGGTGTCAGAACCATGGTCAACGCCAAAAAATGTGTCATCCCCCTTTGTGAAAAACCCGGTTCTCATGAATGACCACATTGATGGTAGTCCACTGAACACAGAAGGCATTATAAGAGATCTGGGAACACAGGTTGACAGCAACCTCTCTTTTGATCACCACATTGCCACTGTGGTCAGAAAGTCCTTCTATGTGCACATGTCATTACTAAGGGTTTTGCATCCAGGAAGAAAGAGGTCATTGTCTCCCTCTACTCTTCCCTCATTAGGCCAATCATCAAGTACAATGCCCCATTTGCCAAGTACCTCACTAGACACCTGAAACAACTGAAGAGGCCGCAAAAGTACTTCACAAAGAGGATCCTAGGCTTTAAACACTTGTCCTATAGGGACAGACTCAAAAAACTCCAACTATTCTCTGTCTCATATCACTTACTTAGTGGCAATCTCTACTTGGCTTACAAAGCCATGTCTGACCAGCTGTGTTAGAAATGCTACATCTAAAGAAATCCCAATCCCTCCACACCACAAGCTCCAGAGACCTCAAGCTCATTACCACAATTAACAGAACATGCTGGAGGGACAGGTTCATAACCCAGAGACTGTCCATGCTATGGAACAGACTTCCCATACATGTCAAGCAGAGCACCTCACTGACCCCCATCAAGAGAAATCTTGATGAATGGATGGGTTAAAGAAAACTCACCCCGGGGATAACTCCAGTGGCTCTACTTGACAGAGGCACTGGGAACTAAGGTTGGGTGGCACTATGCCAGAGTAATCCTATGGCTAGGCTTATAAAGGCCCCAGGGCTATTAGCCTAGTACACACCTATGAACCTATGAACCTAAAAAGGTTCTGTATTAATGGAAAAAAAACAGCATGTGTCAAATGCTGAGAGGAGATGACAAGATTAAGAAAAATAAAAATAATATGTGTTCCAAGCCAACTCCTCCATCACCCTCTCTGTGAAATCAGTGCTTTCAGTGTTCCTGTTCAAAGTAGCGGGCACACACTCTTTGAGGTTTGGTTTTCACACACACATGCACCTGGGAAAGGCTGGCACAACTTTACCAGCTATGCCCCTCCCCCCCCCCGCCCAGACTATAAGGTAGATTCACTGCCACCAGCCTGCTACTTTAAGGCTCCTACCAATTATATTGAGTGAAATTAATATTGAAACCAATTGTGTTTGACCAATGCAGGAGTAGCCACAGTGTCAGCAGATAAATATAAGTACACCTAAAGGTTAAACTATTCTCTAAAAGACCAGCCAGAATGAAAAATGTAAATATATTTAATAATAAAAGAACATGAAAATACTAAATATTTATTTACAATAAACACCAGAGTTTCAATCACAGGAAATATTAAAAATAACACCAATGGAAAACTCAAACAGATATAGAAAAAACAATACTTAACTAATCTCACTATGTTTTCCTGACTGATCTAAAGAATTACTGTCCTCTAGGTCATTTTCTGGAGCAAGGCAAGATGAAGTGGGTGAGGGCTCTTTCTTTGTCAGGTTTCACAAACAGATTGCTCTATCTCATCTAGCATTAAAACATCATTTCAGTGCTGGATTACAGAATGACATCACATACATCTGGTCATCTGACTCTGGTTCCCACACTACCTCCTTTTCTAGAAGATGAACTGAAATCTAGCACATGTTATCATACACACACACACACACACACACACACACACACACACACACACACACACACACACACACACACACACACACACACACACACACACACACACACACACACACACACACACACACAGAGCTTTACTAAGATGTGTTACAGCATCTAAAGCTATAAAACCATTTCAAAACTTCCACCCTTCCAGGGTAGCAATTAGTTCACCCCTAAGGGCAGTACAGTAGAATTCCTAGTCCTGGTTTTCACAGACATTTTGTCTCTGGCTGCAATCAGAAAGTACAGTTGTGTACACTTACCATAAATGTAGATATTTGAGTGTATTCACTGTTGCAGTCATCACCTGTGGGTTATCCCTGCTGTGGTAGCCCTCGGCCGGCCCAAATATCAGAGTCAATATTTTTGTGTGCCAGCTGCTGTCACTTGTAGGTTGACATCAGGTCATCAGTACTATAAGGCAAGGCAGCCAACATCATTACATCAGTTTTTCTTGCCTTAACCCATCAGAAGCACAAGGGAAAAGAGAGAAGTGGTCCTGGTGGCTAAGAGCCACCTTGGGAAGCATGTGTCCCCTTAGGGGAAGATGTTAAATGGGGGATGGAGGGAAACCAAGACTGCAACAGTGAATACACTTGAACATCTACATTTATGGTAAGTGTACACAACTGTACTATGTTCTTTGTGTTTCACTGTTGCAGTCATCACATGTGAAAAGATTACCAAAGCTGAGGTAAAGGGTGGAAAGATAGATAGAGTCCTAGGTACTGGTCAGGAGGCCCTGCAGAATTGCAGAGGCAAACCCTGCCCTAGACTTAGAAAAGAGAGATAGGTGGTAATGCTTTGTAAAGGCATGGACAGAGGACCAGGTGGCCGCTTCCAAGATATCCCTGGTAGGTACTCCTCTGAGAAAGGCAGTGGAAGTGGAGGTTGCCCTAGTGGAGTAGGTATGGATCGACGTAGGGATGGGTTTCTCATGTAGTCTGTAGCAAAAATGGATACAGTGTGAAATCCATATGGAAATGATTTGTTTGGAGATGGGCTTCCCCTCTGCCCCTGGGGCAAAGCTTACAAGAAGCTGCTCAGTTTTTCTGAATGGCTTAGTGCAGTCCAGGTAGTATCTGAGTTGTCTGTGCACGTCTAGTGAGTGTAGAATTCTTTCCCCCTTGTTTTGAGGGTTGGGAAAGAAGGTGTATGGCCTGGTTAAGGGTCACATCAGATACCACCTTGGGCATAAAGGAGGGATTAGTCCTCATGGAGACTCTGCATGGAAAATTATGAAGGGCTCAACAGCCGTGAGAGCTTGAAGTTCTGAGACCCTTCTGGCTGAGGTGATAGCTAGTAGGAAGGCAGTCTTCCAGGAGAGGTATTTCAATTCTGCTGAATCAGCAGGCTTGAAGGGAAGTAAGGTTAGTTTTTCTAACACATAATCCAGGTCCCATGGTGGAGTAGGAGGTGTTCTGTGAGGCCTGATATTAGCCGCCCCTCTGAGGAATTGCTTAATCAAAGGATGAGAGAAGAGAGGTGGGTCTGAATCATAATGGGCAGAAATGGCTGAAGCATGGATTTTAATAGAGGAGAAGGAACGGCCACTATTGAGCAACTCTGCTAAGTAATCCAGGATGAGAGGGATGGAAGGTTGGGAGGTACTGCCCCCTTTTGACTGTTTCCAGGAGCAGAATCTTTTCTATTTTCCTGCATAAGATTTTCTTGTGCTGGGCCTTCTGGCCTCTGTGATGATGTACAGGACCTGTTTGCTTAACAGTGACTTCTTGTTAGTTTTTAGTGTAATAAGCCATGCTGAAAGTTTGAGAGTCTGTATGTCTCGGTGCAGTATCTTTCCCCTCTCCTGGGTCAAGAGATCTGACCTTAGGGGAAGCAGCTTTGGGGGCTCTAAGGTTAGACTGCATAGTAAGGGCTACCAATGCTGCCTGGGCCAATCTGGAGCAATGAGGATGGTCTTTGGTCTCTCCTCTCTTATTTTGATCAGAACCTTCGAAATAAGGGGCAGAGGAGGGTATGCATACACAAAGAGGGAACTCCAGAGAACCGTTCTAGGAGATGATACCCGCTGGTACAAAACTTGTGCAGCTGGTGGTTGAGGTGCAAGGCAAAGAAGTCCACCTCTGGTGTCCCCCACTCCTGGGTTATTTGCAGAAAAATTTCTCTGTTGAGCTACCATTTGTGGGGGTCCAGTAAGTTTCTGCTTAGGTGATCTGCCAGTGTGTTGTTGATCCCTGGTAAGTATTGGGCAATTAGGTGCAGCCCCATGGAGGTGGCTGTAAGCCAGAGACTCATGGCTAACCTGCACAGGGGTAAGATTGGGTGCCCCCCTGCTTGTTGATGTACCACATTACTGTGATCTTGTCTGTTTTTATAAGGAGGACCCCTGGTCTGAGATGGGGTTGGAAGGAAGTCAGAGCATTTTGCACTGCCATCATTTCTTTCTGGTTGATGTGCAAGTGAAGTTGCTGGGCATTCCAAAGGTCTTGGGTACACCTGCCTGCTAGGTGACCACCGCAAGCTATGTCTGGGGTGTCGGTGGTGATGGTCTGGGCGGAGGATGAAGGGAAGATCCTTGTTCATGGCACAGGCCTCTGCCCACCAGAGAAATTCGTCCCTTATGCAAGGGATCAGTGGGAGAGTGGTCTCTAGGGACTGACAGTGCTGACACCAAAGGTTCTTTAAGTACCACCAAAGATTCCTCATGTGAAGCCTGGCAAGAGGGATGAGAAGGATGCCATGTATCCCAGGGCTTGCAGGAACTTCCTTGCAATTCTGGAAGCCAGCTGGGTGAAGAAGAGAGGGCGGAAGCTCTGCTTTTCTGGGGATAGGAAGGCCATTAGGGTTGCTGTGTCTAGCACAGCTCCCAGGAAAACAATCTTCTTGGTGGGGTTTTACTTTGATTTTTTTCTCATTGATGGTGAACCCTAGGGAAGTTAGGAGTTTTTTGACAAAGAGAAGATCCTGGAGCAACTTTTCTTTGCTGTTCGCCTGAATGAGGCAGTCGTCTAGGTAAGGGTAAACCTGTATATTTCTCTATCTGCCGAATGCTATAGCTGGGGCCAAGCACTAGGTGAATGCTATGGGAGCAGTAGATAAGCCAAAGGGCAGTGCAGACAACTGAAAGTGCTGATTGCCTGCTCTGAATCACAGGAATTTTCTGCACAATTCCCTGATGGGGATGTGGAGGTAGGCATCTTTTAGGTCTAGTGTGACCAGCCAGGCATTTTGTGGGTGCATAGGCAGGAGCTGCTGCAAGGTTAGCATTTTGAATCGGGGGACCACCAAGGAGGTGTTCAGTTGGGATAGATACAGGATGGGGTGCCAACTCCCCTCCTTTCTGAGAACAAGGAATAGTCTGGAGTAAAAAACTTTTCCTGTTTGATCTAGAGGGACAGGTTCTACTGCCCCCTGGGATATTAGTGTTTTAACTGTTTTAATGCCTCTGCCCACTGGTTTGGGGGAGGTCTTGGTACCCTCTTGGAATAGGGAGTTTGCTGAAGGAGAATCTGTATCTCTGAGAAATTATTTTTAATACCCATTGGTCCTTGGTTATAGAGACCCAATTGTCCTTGAAGGGGGTGAGCCTTCCTCCTAGTTTTAGATGAGTGAAAGGAGGGCAGAGGGAGGAGGGAGAGTCATTGTGAGTGCTTACCATAGAAGCTTGGCTTAGAACTCCCTGTCTTAGAGGCAGAAGTGGTCCATTGTTTGCTTTGTTGCTGGCCATGGGATAGGGGTCTGGATGTCCTGTCCCTGCGGGGCTTACTTTGGCCCTGTCTGCTTGGTGCAGGGAAGGCCCAGTGCTTAGATGGGAAGTTCCTGTTGAATCTGGGTGGTTGAATGTGAAAGAAATCTTTTACTGTTTGCATAGATTTTGCTTTGTCTTACATCTTTTTAGCACCTCTTCTGCTTTTTCCCCAAACAGGCGTTCCTTATTTAGAGGTGCATCAATAAGTTTAGACTTGACATGAACAGGGAGAGATTGTTCCTTCAGCCATGCATGTCTTCTAATAACAGATCCTGTCACTGCTGCCCTGTTAGAGGCTTCTACGGTGTCATATCCACATTGTAATGAGTGCTTGGCCACGTGACCAGCAGAATGTAGTAATTCTCCCAGCTCCTTTGAGTTGTCACCGTCAGGAGAGGTAGCAATCTTCTGTTTTAATTATTCCAAAGTGTGTTGTTGACATTTTAACATATGGAACTAACAACTGAATGCTCTGATAGCTAAGGTTGCAGAGGTGTATACTTTTTTACCCCATCTGTCCAGAGCTCTGGGGTCTTGTCAGAAGGAAGAGGATTATTGGCAGAACTAGCCTTAGCTCTTTTGGGTCCCTGTGTAAAGACCTCAGGGTCTGCAGCAGGGTTCCTGTACAGGTATTTGTGAGAATCCGATACTCTGTAGTACCTGTCAGGTTTAGCTGGAGCAGGAGGCAGGGCATCAGGGGCTAAACTGGATTCAAGGAAAACACATCATCCACCACTTCTAGAATAGGTGGGATGGCCATGGGTCTGTGCTGGGTCAGGTTCAGAAACTCTCATTTCTTTGACTGTGGGTAGTCCTGAGATTCCCACTGAAAATGTTCCCTGAGCAAGTGAAGGGATTCCCTGAAAAAGAGGTCCACTGGAGGGGAGGCAGAGGGGATGGATTCCTCTGCATCTGAATCCTCATAAACAGTTAAGGGCTGTTGTTCCGCTTCAAAGGCAGAATAATCAGATTCCTCAGACTCTTGGTCTGACATCATTTCTGGAGAAGGAAGCCTTTTTCTTTTTAGAGTGGGGGTCTGAGTACCTCGAATAAGGGAGATGAGATCCTCTGCCATTTTAAGCATTTGAGCTTGGGGTGGGGGGCAGTAGCAACATAGTGGCTAGAAGAAGATTTTCTAGGAGTGGCCTGGCTTCAAGGCCTGAGAGAATCCATCAGAAGAGAAGACATCATTTTTTGTCTAGAACATGCTTCTCGGAAGCCGGTGCCTGTGTCACAGCTCCTGACCCAACTGAGGCAGAGACAGTCAAAGGCTCAGAAGACGAAGTGGATTTCTGCAGCATACCGGACTCCAAAAGGGTCTCAGCAGAGGACTGCACAGAAAGCGAGTCGGGCATCAGGGGCTGTGAAAAGGCCTCACTAAATTCCGGAGACTCAACAACTTGCTTAGTGGTAGTGTCATCGGAAGGCTTAGCCTTGTGTGGCCTGTCTCTAGCTTTATGTTTTTTGGAATGTCAGTGGATTGCTGGCTGATGGATGCCATATCAGAATTAGAAGACAGAGTACAAAAATAATTGTATACAAAAAGAGCTCTACAGTGAATGGTTCTCGCATTAAAGAGGGCACAGAACTGGCAATGAGGGACGTCATGGTCAGGGCCTAAACAAGTGATGCAGTAAGAATGAAAGTCTCGGTGTGGGATCTGCTTTCCACAGGCGACACAATTGTTAACTTTTTTGGACATTGGTTAGAGCAAGAAAAAAGGGTCCCCAATGGGGTACTTAGCTTTAGAGATTTTCTGCTGAAATTCAACCTCTGGTAGCGACCAACCGGCACTCGTGTGAACTGCTTCTGCTATGGGCTCCACGGCACGAAAGAGTGATATAATGATGTCGGCTGCCTTTCTTTATAGTACTGACACCCTGATGTCAGACTGCAGGCGACAGCAGCTGGCACACAAAAACACTGACTCTGGAATTCAGGCTGGCCGAGGGCTACCACAGCAGGGATAACCCACAGGTGATGACTGCAACAGTGAAACACGAACATCTGCAAGATACAATCTTTTGGCTTAAACCAGGTAATTTAATTTCAAACAATTTATCAAGGGACTGGACTGAGATTAACATCTTCTCTTCCAGTATTGTCTGTTACAATGCATTAATTTCAACAGTTACAATACAGACTGACATACAAGTGTACTTCTTTTCTGTCCAGCAGTACCCACTGTTGGTACATTTTTAACACAAGCAGTTTTACACATACAGTTGTACAGATACATTTTTCAACTAAAGCATCTGTACAAATCAGCTTGATATAGAAATGACATAAAATTCTTTACAAACTCCAGCTAGCTATGCTGACATATGTTACATATTCACTGCCCTATTTTTTTCTGGCATAGCTGTCAATAACTCACATCATCACAGTCAAATTAAGGGTATCCAGTATATTTTCAGCTAGCATCAAGATGCTGGGCAGCCCAGTTTGCATCTCCAAAAATGATGTAATTATGATGCAGTTGTGATGAAATGGGAGGATTTAATGAAAGAAATATGTATTCTGTGGAGTCTGTATAGATTAGCGTTCAGGAAAAGGGTTTATCTGGTAAATTCTGTATTAATGCAAAAATAGCATGTGTCAAATGCTGAGTGGAGATGATTAGATTAAGAAAAATAAAAAGAAAATGTGTTCCAAGCCAAGTCCTCCATGACCCTCTCTGTGAAATCAGTGTTCTCAGTGTCCCTGTTCAAAGTAGCTGACACACACTTTTTGAAGTTTGCTTTTCACAGACACATGCACCTGGGAAAGGCTGGCACAACTTTACCAGCTATGCTCCCCAGCCCAGACTATAAGTTAGATTCATTGCCACCAGCCTGCTACTTTAAGGCTCCTGAATCACACAAGCACAGCATGACACAGCAAAGGAAGAGTACAATCTTTATTGAACCACACAAGCACAGCATGACAAAGCAACTGAAGAGTGAACCACACAAGCACAGCACGACACAGTACTTTAAGGCTCCTACCAATTATACTGAGTGAAATTAATACTGATACCAACTGTCATGTTTGACCAATGCAGGAGTGGCCACAGTGTCACCAAATAAAATAAGTATGCTCAAAGGTTAAAGTATTCTCTAAAAGACCAACCACAATGAAAAATTAAAATATATTTAATAATAAAAGAACATGAAAAAACATGAAAATATTAAATATCTATTTACAATAAACACCAGCTCAGCTTGCATCTCCAGAGATGGCATTCATCTTTTGTTTTATGGATTCTGTATAATGGCTGAAGCAGTTCCAGCCCACACTGAGCATTTTTAGGCAAATTCCACTTTCTGGACATTCCACCATGACAAAAAGGCTTGCAGTAAATTTCAATCTAGAACACATCAAGGTTGCACTACTCAGTGCTAGAAGTCTTAACAATAAAGTGTCAAATCCAAAGGGTTTTCTGCAAGTTGAACACTTGACTATAAATACAGGACTTCCTCTTTAACAAGTCTCTCTGCCTATCCATGATGCCTTCAGACATGAAGGAAACTGAGGGGGAGTATCAGTATTTGTCAAATACTCATTTTCTTTGGACAAATTCTCCACAGTCCACAGACAGAGTTCAGTGAACTTCACATTAACCCAAACAAGACACATTACCAGTTCAGTCTGTTATAAGTTAACCCCCCCCCCGTGGACTGCTTCTATTGAAACTACTCGGGTACCAACACCTTTTCCCAACGGTTCTTGGAATTCATAAATTCCAACTCCCTAGATCAACTAATCCATTGTCCCACCAAGGGCTCCAATATCCTAAACCTGGTCATTACCAACATGGGAGATAGATGCTCCACACCAGTGGTCACTCCCTCATTGGTCAGGTCTAACCATAAGCAAATCACTCTTGACATCCACATCCCACCCCCACCCCCACCCCCCAGTAAGGAAACCTCCGTAAAAAACTTCTCCAAAGCCAACTTCATGCTACTCAAGTCAGAAGTGACAAACATCATGACACCCATGCAGATGGGAGCTGAAAGTTCGACTGCTGAATCCTACACTAAGGCACTGTACGAGCACATCCACTCGTGCATGAATCGTGACATCCCAAACAGAACCAAGACTCTCTCCTCCAAAAAAGGAAGCCAATCTGGTGGTCCCCTGCCATAAACACACTATACAACAGAAGGAAGAAACTGCTGCAGAAAAGAAGGAAAATCCCAGGATAAAGAAAAAACTCCCTTACCAGCCTCAGTAAGAAGCTGAGATTCATCATAAAATCCTCCAAAGCTAGTTATGAAAATAAAATTGCCAAAGATTCCAAAGACAAACACAAGGCATTCTGTAGTTATGTCAAGAATCTAAATGGCAATGCTCAGATCTGCTCTGAGCTGCAACAGAATGGCATTAAATATACTGATCCCAAGGATATTGCCAATATCCTGGCAGATCGATTTAGTGCCAACTTCACCCCCTCTCACCCCCTAAAGGGCCCATCTCAATACCAAAAGATTGCCAAATTCCTGTAATCATGGTCACACAGGTAGAAACTGCACGCTCCAAAGCTAAGAATACAGCATCCATGGGACCAGATGACATCCTGGGCTGTGTACTACATGAACTACAAAATGAACTGGCACCTCACCTAAGTGTCATGTTTAATCACAGCCTCACCTCAGGCTTTGTGCCCACTGAGTGGCGCACAGCTACAGTTATCCCACTCCACAAAGGGGGATCCACCGTCCCATCAGTCTGACGAGCCTGATCTGCAAGGGCATGGAACGCATTATTATGGAACTTTTAAACAAAAACATTGGCAACCTTCAAACACTGGACCCCACCCAGTTTGGGTTTGTGAAGGGCCGATCTTGTCTCCTGAACCCGACTGACTTCTTCAAATCAGTCTCCAGAGCTGTGGACGAGGGTAAGGTGGTCCACATAACCTATATGAACCTTGCCAAGGCCTTCGATACCATCCCCCACTCTGGAATCATAGATAAACTTACTAAGCTGGGCATACATCCCTAAGTCACTCGATGGGTTGCCAACTGGCTTGCTGACAGAACCCAGACTGTAAAAGTATCCGACTCCAAATCCAGCTCCAGACAAGTGACAAGTGGAGTACCTCAGGGTTCAGTCCTGGGACCGCTCTTGTTTGACATCTACTTTTCTGAAGTACAGGCCAACACTAAGGGACTCTGGCTAACAAAGTTCGCAGATGACTGCAAACTGGGAGCCATTATTGAATCCCCAAATGATGTGGATATTCTACAAAAGGGCCTTACAGAAAGAGATGCTTGGTGTCAGAGCCATGGGCTCAAGCTTAATGCCAAGAAATGTATAGTTATCTCCTTTGGGAAAAAACATGTACCCATGAATTACCACATAGGTGGCAGTACACTAAACACCGAAAGTGTGATGAGAGACTTAGGGACACAGGTGGACAGTGGTCTCACCTTTGATAACCACATCGCCATAACAGTCAGGAAATCCTTCTATGTGGCACACCTCATCACTAAGGGCTTTTCATCCAGAAAAAAGGAAGTCATTATCCCTCTGTACTCATCCCTCATTAGACCCATTATAGAGTACAATGCCCCGTTTGGTATGTACCTCACAAGACATCTGCAACAGCTGGAAAGGCTGCAGAAATACCTCACTAAAAGAATCAAAGGCCTAAAGCAGATGCCCTATGCTGACCATCTAAAAAAACTCCAGCTATACTCTGTGGCATACTGTCTACTCAGAGGCGATCTCTGCTTAACATACAAGGCTATGTCAAACCCTGAGCTGTTGGACATGCTACACTTAAAGAAATCCCAATCCCTCAGAGCCATACGCTCCAGGGATCTAAACCTTGTCATCACAATGAACAAAACATGCTGGAGGGATAGGTTCCTGACTCAGAGACTCCCCATACTCTGGAATAGACTGCCCCTATATGTCAAGTAGAGCACCTCCTTGGCCCTCTTCAAAAGGAACCTTGACGATTGGATGGGAGATAGGAAATTCAACCCAGGGATCACGTCAGTCACCCTGCTAGACAGGGGTCTAGGGATAGTAAATATTGTGGGAAGAAATATCCAGGGAACTGTTATGGCTAGGCTTGTACAGGCCCTTGGGCCGATAGCCTAATACCAACCTATGAACCTATAAATTCAGCTGCTGTACCAAAAGATTCCTAGACATAGTAAATGTTAACTCCCTTATAGACACATTGATCTGAAGAAGTCTACAGCTCTTAAAAATGGATTAGTAGATAAAATTATCTTTCACATTAGTGGTTCAATAAAGTTTCCTGTTAATTCATTTACTACCTCAGAATTAAAGAACTTAAAAAGACAAACCACTAAAATTATGATGAGCTCTTAAAATTCATCTGCAAGTTTTCAGTCTCCATGTAGCCTCAGTCACTGAGGTCAATGAATTTTATTCCAATCTAACAAATAGCATAAACCAACAAGTCTCAAAACCAAGTATATTGCGGAATGTAGAAATTAACCACCTTCATGGAATGCTAGCATTACTAAGCCCTGTAGCAAAAGAAAATGCTAATATTAAGTCTTATAGTAAATCGGCATCAACCCAAATGAAAGTCTCTTTTAAAAAAGTTCAGCCAAAAACTAAACGTTGCCCTAATGAAGATCAGTTGGAACACAAATTAAAATTAACATCTGAAGCCAGGCATAATAATGAATCTTTCCTTAATCGCATCTGACATTAAAAAATAATGCACAACAATGCTCTTAATTCATTTATAATGTATTAAAGACTCCAAACCTAAAGATATTCCTAATATACTTGCAGGTAACCAAATAAAGATGAAACAGGCTGAAAAAAACAATAGTCAGGAGTCAAAATAATGTTAACGCATTTCGTTCAATTTTAATCACACTTGAACTTCGTCAGAATTGTTAATGAAACTTCATACACTGTTTAAATACAAATTTATAACAGTCATGTGACTACATCTTCCTGTAATTAATTACAAACATAAACAGAAATGTGTCAAAACTAAAGTGATGTTTGTTCTTAAAAATCAAAGTAAGTAAACAAGTAAAAATGTTCACCATGTAAATCTCTAACTTTTTGGACAGTATACTAATGGGCCATTATAGTCTTTGTGCTTGTAAAAAACACTTGATGTTGATGACATCATTTAGCCCAGGGGGCTCATCTGCATTTAACAGAATCTGCCACATGGCCTCATGACACTCTAATTTTACTTTAAAATTACCTGAAAACTGTGCATCACTGATTTTCTCAAGTACAGAAAATCTGAACTTCTTAAAATTGTTACAAGATAGAGCGTGTTTAGCCAAAGCGTTTGATGTATCTTTCTTTCTAATAGCCAAATGATGTTCGTAAATACGCTTGTTTAGGGTTCTAACAGTTTTGCCTATATAGAAGTGTCCACATGTGTCAAACACTCCAATATACACAACACATTGTGTCTTTCAAGTGTAGTGACCTTTAGTGTAAATGGTTTTGTTTATATCTTTCAAGTATGTAATGTTACTACCTGAAATAAACCTCCATTGTCTACAATGGTTACATGGGAATGTCCCTTGTTTGAGCCCTTCTACACTGGACACCTTGACTTTCTCTATCAAGCTCTTGATGTTGACAGTCTTTCTGTAAATGAAGGATGGAGTGTTACCTATAATGGAACTTAGGTCTTTATTACCCAAAACAACTTTCCAGTTGTTGAGTAAAATGTTCTTAATAAAGGACATTTCATTCGAAATTGGAATGGGAAAAGCCAACTTGTATTCACAAACAGTCGTAGAACTGGTTGTGTCAAAAGTACCTTGTATCTCTAAAGCTTTCCGTAAAATCGGACATGCTTTATCAGTTCTCAAACCTACTACTTCTTTCTGAATGTCTTTTAACCAATTATTGCCATAGCCTCTATCTATAAAGAAGTTGTGTAGTTTACCGACCTCAGTAAAAAACACGTCATCTCTACTGGTTAGTCTACTCAATCTAATAAGTTGTCCCTTAACCACACCACGCTTCATGAAATCAGGGTGTAAACTGTCATAATGTAAATACTGATTCACGAAGGTGGGCTTTCTATAAATGTCACTTTCAAATTTAGATTTATCATCGTTTAAACCTAAATGAATGTCCAAAAAGTTGATATCCACACCGAAGTGACCAATAGTGAACTTTAAAAAGTTAGTAGAGTTGTTTAAATCATCAACAAACTTTTGAAAGGAGTTAAAGTCACCATTCCACAAAAAAATTAAATCATCAATGTATCTCTTATAAAAGAGAATACGGAAACTTGATGAATGTGGATATAAAAACTTAGTCTCCCAGATGGCCATCACCAGGTTTGCAAAACTGCATTCTCTAAAGTGTAAAATATCACCTCTATGGGCCCCAGCAAAATACTTAGTTGCTTAATAAGCAGCTTCAAACCTGCCATCTCTAAATCCCTTCTGAAAATGTTCAACTTAAGCGTATTCAAAGGGTCCAGTCTTTTGATATTTACATCAGCTACTATCATGCCACTCCATAATGGAGAACCCACCTCATATTTCAGGAAATATACACTCAGAGCCTTACCTGACAACCTAGGGGCACTTATCTAAAACACGAAGAAGCAAAGCAACCGTTCTAACGACCCAATGAATATAAGTCCAACAGATGCAAGACCTGGATTCAAGGTTGGTGGCAAGACAGTCTGGGGTACTCGTGCATACAATACGCCTATATACCCTAATGGATACGAGTTGAGGTCATGCATTAGAGGTATGCCCTCAGGAAGGTAAAGATTTGGTACCCTAGGCAGATGTCAGCAGACCAAATATCCATATGTTAAGAATATTGCAACACTGATTTCAGTTAAGACATCATATTATATCATATTATATCGGATTTTATAAGCTTTGATTTTAAAAAATCTTAAAGTTCTAATCACAGATTTAAATAGCTTTGTCAAAGGGAAGTACTTAATTCAGTAAACTTCAAGAAAGTCAGTGAAGCTGTAGATAGTGGCAATGCAGTCCATACAGCATACCTGGATCTGGCCAAGGCTTTTGACACTATTGCCCATGCTGGAATGAAAATAAGCTTAAAGGCCTAAGGTTGTAAGATGAATGGCAAACTCACTAACAGACAGACAGAACCCACACAGTTAAAGTGTCTCTTTAGAAAGCAGAAAGGTCATGATTAGCATTCCTCAGAGCTTAGTACTGGAATCCCTCTAATTAGTCTTCTAATGACAACTTCACATCACCTTCACTGTGTTTATTGTTTCTGAATGAAGTTGTATTTTATGTCTACTGATTCTGTTTATTTCTTGTCATGCTGTATGCTCTTACACCAGTTTTGTATTCTGTACTTTTTCATACTTGTTTGTTTTAAGATCCCAAGCTGAACTTATACATAGTCCATAGAGATCAGTGTTCTACCTGGTTAACAAATTTAAATAAATAAATAAGTATCCACTAGTTATCCAAATTATTCAGATGTTGCATTCCATTCATGAACACTGCCTGCCTAGCCTGAATTAATACAGGTAAACCCCTCCAGCCTCACTGCAGAAATTCTTAACATGATTTTTCTACATTCATCAGAGAGATGAGTCTGAAACTCTTCATACATAATGCTTTTCCTTCTTCTTTCAGCATTACTCTTTTAAATGCATTCCACATCTTTTCCTCCTTACTATGCTGGTAACATAACACAGCGCAATCAGTCTTGGTAGAAGCACGGCTGCTTCCTGTGTAACACAGAAAACAGTCTTTACCAAGTGAGTAAAGCCCCCTATAAAGTGTTGTGAACCTGAGCCACTCCCACATAACACAATCAGCTGCAACTTTGCATCTCAAGGTAAAGGGATTTATCCCTTCCCAAGTTTCTTTTGTTCAAACACACAATTCCACAGGTACAGACCCCCCCCCTTTTTTTTACTCAGATATGTTTTTATTTTTTAAAAAGTCAAAGATCAAACTATGTACAAACAAATATAATAAACTGCATACAATATCCATAACAATATATACATGCAAAATAAATCATTCAATACTTCTGTAATAAAGATTTCAATATCTCCCAAGCAGTTTGCTAATGTGTCAAATTTTTTTGTTCTCAATTTTACATTGGAAATTTCTCTATCACAAACAAGTTTGGCTAAATAAGCAAATTCACTGCTAAATGTGAGTGTGTATTCTGATTTCCAATTTTTCATAACCGTTTTCCTTGCTATCGCTAGTAATGACCATAATATATGCATTGGATTTAGGGGTATAATTTCCTAAACAGGCACATTAATCAAAATGAGAGTCAGGAAATTGTACAATTGTCATTCCACACAGCTTTACAGAAGTATCTAAAATCATTCAAAAAAGCAGATACCATTCTACAGTTTGCAATCATATGCAACCAGTCAGCATCAGTATAGATTTACCAATAGGGAGAAACTGTTTTTACCTGCTAATTTCAAACAAAGCCTTTTATTACTTAATGTAAATTCTTCTTTGTTTATTTTTGTTGAATAATTACAATAAGAGACATCTGCAAAGGTAAAATCTGTTCTGATAGATTTATATATGATGGATATAAATGAGGTACCTTTTAGGGAACCATTAATAATAATATAAATTATGTCTAGAATTTTGGGTGTGTTCTTGTCAAGAGTTTCTAATGAAGTTATAGTTCTGTGCTGAAAGAACTCTTCACAGTCCTGGATATCGAGCCAGTTACAATTTTATAGACTATATCTAGCTATTAAGTAATCAGCTATGTGAATTTTATTTGTTGACAAGAACTGATGCCAATATAGCAGATTACCCTCTTTGAAATCTAACATTTTCTTAGTATCAAAAGAAAAAAGTTATGTACTCACCATAACGTTCCATCTGAGTAGTTGTACTTCATGTGTCTTCAACCTGTGGGTCTCGGATCGACATCGGATCTCACATGGCCGTATTTTCCAGCTATGGATCCAAGCTCCAGGCAACAAACATGATCTGAAGGGAGAAGGGAGACAGGGGGAATTATGGGTAAAGAGAAGAATCTGGAGCTCGACTCCATAGCTGGAAAATGCGGCTTTGTCAGATCCGATGTGGATCCGAGACCCACAGGTTGAAGACCAAAGGAAGTAAACTACTCCAGATTTATACATTCAAGGCAATTGAAAATATGGATATGATTAAATTCTTGAATAGGTGATTGGAATACAAAAATCTTTTTAAAATTCAATAATATTTGGTTAATGAAGAAAAAAGGTTGTTAGTTTGTTGTTTGACTTTGTTTGCTTTATCAGTGCTCAGTAACATTCATTTCACAGCAGTGTTGGTAATCTATTCTACGTTGTTAGTTTTTGTTTATTATTTTGCAAATATATTTTAATTAGCCATAGAGAGGTGTTCCTATCTATACAAATAAAAGGTTCAGATAGTGTTTTATTGTTGTCTAGTAATATAATTTCATGTACTGACCTCCAATAAGATGTATATGATTTACTGCTCCGTAAAAGTACAGTGTTAATAATAGCTGCATTTATATACAGTTCAGTCTTAGGAAATGCAATACCTCCCTCGTCCCAGTTTGGAGTGTGCCACTGTAGAGATATTCTAGGTTTTTTAGCAAACCAGAGAAACTTGAGCAGGATATTGCTTATATTTTTAATAGTTTTTTTTTTTTGAGTGGGGGGGTATGATTAATGACTAACAAATAGAGTTTTACGTAAAATTATAATTTTGATTAAGGTTAGTCTGTCTTCAAATGAAAAAAAGAATTTTCCAGTTGCCTGTTAAGTTTATAATTGAATTAATCAGATGTTGATAATTAACTAAAACTGTCTTTTTAATGTTAGATTCAATAGAAATACCTATGTACTTAATATGCAAATTGTCCCAGTTGAAGTGCTTGTAAGCTTTTAATTTGAAAGTGACTTCATTGTTTATTTAGAGCATTTGTTTGTTTTTTTATGGTTAAATTTTAATCCAGATACACTTTCAAATAAATCCATGGCACTAACTAAACAGTCTAGTGAGGCTTCAATATCTCCATGTTAGTAACGAATCATGAGCAAAAAGTTGGATCTTGGGGGATATATCACTTGTAAATTTATAACCTATAATGTTCTTATTGTTTCATGTATAATTCACAAATGGCTTTATGGCAAGTGCAAAAGTTAAAGGGGACAAAGGGCAACCTAGTTTTGTACCTCTCAATATTTTGAAAGGACTAGATATGAAAGAGCCAATTTTAGCAAATGAAATAGAATTTTCATAGAGCTTTTTAATTAACTTTAAAAATTCTGAAGAAAAGTTATAATCTTGTAATACTTTAAATAAGTTCAACTAAGAGTGTCAAAAGTTTTATCTATGTTAAAACTTAATATTGACAATTCATTTTTATTTTGTTTACTATACCTATAAGAGACAACAGCCTTACTATATTGTCTTGAACTTTTCTGTTTTTTTTTATGAACCCAGTTTGGTCATAGTCTATTAAGTTAGAAAGGGTAGTGTTCAGCCTATTTGCTAAGATAGTCATAAAAATCTTGTAATCTATATTTAATAAATAAATAGGCCTATAAGATTAACAAAAAGTGGGTTCCTTATCTGGTTTTAAAATTGGTGAGACTATTGAATATTTCCACGAAGGTGGAACATTTGACGTGATTTTAACTTCTTGAAATGTATTTAACAAGCCTTTTAATATATTATCTGGCAACATTTTATATAATTCATGGATTAATCCATCCAACCCTGGTATCTTTTTGACTTTTAGATTACTTATTTGTTATTTTATTAATTTCATAATAAAGGCTTTAGCAATTCTGATAATATTATCATGAGATAATTTCCTTAAATGTTTTTCTTTAAGAAGTTATTTAGGATACTGTTACCATTTATCATTGTATTTGAGTTATGTATATGCTCATAATGTTTTCTAAAGCATTTTAGTATGTTCTTCATATCTGACACTTATTCTTTTCTTATCTTCTTTATAAATGATTTCCTTTATATGTCATTTTTTATTTAGATATTTTGATCTAATTGCAGTTTTACGTAGGCTTTTAGGGTTGACTGAGTAGGAGTATAACTTGATTTTCTCTAAATTAATGGAAATGTTTTTGGTGTAAGATGTCCTGATATTCCTTATTCAGTTTATTTATATTATCTAACACTATTTTATCATTAGGTGTTAAGTTACCTTTCAACTTATTTAGTTCATTTTGCATATCTACTAGCCTCTTATACCATTATTTTCTTTTAGCCAAGTACCAGCTTTTAACTTTCCCATAAAGAACCACCTTTAAGGTATCCCACAGAATCATATCTGAAACCTCTCCATTATTGTTTACTTCAATAAATTGTTTTATTTCAGTTAGAAACCAGTCTTGAAAGCCTTTTATTTTCGTAATGTAGGAGGAAATTCTCTGAAAAGAAATTAAAAAAATCAAAATTAAATGTTTATTTAAAAGTGATAACATTGTGATCTGATAAAGGGCAGAATACAATCATGACATCACCTATTTTAGAAAACAATGAGCTGGTTACTAATACTTTATCAATGTTAGTTGGTGTGCCAAACCTATATGAGTAATGGGAACATTTTAGTGAAGAAGGCAATTTTATATTATAGATGTCTTTTAAATTCCTTGAATTTACATAGTTATTTAAATGCTTAGCTACAGGAGATATTTTAAAAGGTTTAACATTTGTGGTATCTGTTGAAGATAAAATACAATTAAAATCCCCTGCTAAAATTATTTCTCCTAGACAATATAAAGTCATGGTGTCAAGATGCTGTTTTAATGTTTTTGTGCCTATTCCTAATAAACAATATGAGTTAATGAGGGTGTAAGGCATTTTCCCAACCTTAATTACTACTAAGCAAAACGTACAAAGAGCAGTCAATCCACCAGGCTGAAAAACTTTTATTAAAAGCAGAGCAGGATATGCAACAAAAGAAGAACAATTGGCATTGTCATCATAGACCACTTCTGTAGGAGAGGGTGAAGACATGCGATTTTTTTTCTACCTAGCTTAGTAGGAACAGTGAGGGATACTGAGAGATATAGGGAGGCACCCTAACACTAAGGTCCGTAACTATCGCACACTTACCTTAAAAAGCTATACCCAAACAAACTAAATAATCTACACAAATACACTTAATAAAACCCTACTTCTAACCCTACACTAAATCTAACATACATTATCATCTATGCACTTACCTTAACCCGCACCCTAACCCTAAGGTCCGTTATATGCACATGCTATCTAGCTACAGTGGCTGACTAGGTACAATATAAACACTGATCTACATTTCAGTCCTGCTTGTGAAATGCCACCAGTCCCTTCCAAATGTTATTCCTATCATATTCTTCAGCTCAGGTATCTTTCTTATTTTCAGCTTAGTTTTTGGGATAAGCATAAAGTTCCCTGTCTCTCTCTCAGTCTATTTTCTTACACATTTTAGCCCTCTTGATGGGGCTATACAGTCCTCCAACATTCTGTGACTTGAGTTCTTTCCCTCCTCCTCACCTTCTTTCCTCTAATTTCCCATGTCCATTCCCTCCCCTCCCCTCCCTATATCTCTCAGTATCCCTGTCTGTTCCTACTAAGCTAGGTAGAAAAAACATCCCATGTCTTCACCCTCTCCTACAGAGGTGGTCTATGATGACAATGCCAACTGTTCTTCTTTTGTTGCATATCCTGCTCTGCTCCTCCCTTATCCATCTTGTCTCCATTATATTTCCTTCTCTACTTGCATCAGTCTCCTTACCACTATCACTCTTTCATACCATCCTTTGCAGCCTCAAGTTTTATCTGGCCAGGAGAGTTTTCCAATGCTATGTTTTTTTCTAACCTCTGTTTCTTCATTGTTTTACACACTTTCTTTCCCTTTGTTACATATCTATGTATTCTGACAATCTTAGCCTGAAATTTTTGCCTTTCATTTTTTCATTAAGCATACTCGTAATTTTTAACTATGTTCATGATTGTACTGATCTCATTTCCTTCACTTTACAATAAACACTTGACAACTAATAATAACAACTAAATGTATTCTACTCAACCTTCAGTCTAAGACTTCCTGTTTTCATCTCATTAATAGTAGTTGTGTGGCACCATGGTGCATTGAGTAGCATTGTTGTTTCACAGCAACAGGTTCCTTGATTTGTTTTTTGGCTGGGAGACCTTCTTTGCAGAGTCTGCATATCCTCTCAGTGTTCAAGTGAATTTTCTATCACAGAACCTTTTAGAGAAAAATTTTTTTAAAAAGATACCATCAGCAGTAACATCATGCATCCATCTTGAAATTTCCATTATCCATTAAACTATTTTACATGCATGCCCCATTCTTCCTACATCTCAGTTGTCTCCTTCCCTTCAGTTTGCAGACCTGAGGAAATATTCAGTACTTTGAACATTTGAACTACAAAATATTCTTCAGTTTGTTTTCAAGCAGACTTTCTATAATTCTGACAGCTTGGAGTCTTCTTCTAAATCTGCTTTCAGCATCTTTCGATCATATAGTTAGTTTGTTCCCCTCCTTCTCCAGAAACCATTCCATTCCATTCACATCCCTGTTAATTGCTGGATCTCATCAACCATTTGGTTTTACAGCTTTTGTTTCACTTTTTGTACCTTCTGTTCTTGTCATATGAATCTAGACCTTTCAGGAGCTCAAATCCTGTGCCACTCCAGTAGCATGGCGTTCATTGAATTCAGTTTATCCTTCAAACATGCATTTTTCCTGTCATTTGATCTGTGGTTGCTCATCATACTCGTGTACTGTCACTGCTATTTTCCATATCAGGACCTACATGGCCTTAATTTTTGACTGTGCAAATGGGTGAATACTCCAAGCTAAGGTAGCAATTCAGTCAGAGCACTGGCCTCACTCCTCCAAGTTCCTCTATTCTCACTGAGCAAGATGGTTGCTGATGAACAATCTGATAAAATATGGTTATGCCTTTGGAAAAAATGTTAATCAAAGACTAGACAACTGTGATGGATGACGACTTGCTCACTTTGTTATACCAGTGGTTTGTTAGAGAATATAATAAGTAAAATGGGAATATTCCAGATTTATAAGTGGGTTTCTCAGAGTCCCTGTGATTAAATGTTTGGATGGGATCATAGCAGAGGTAGTTGGCAGTATCTTTCTTAAGCTAAAGGTACAAGCTTTCAGTCAGACAGAAGGATCACACCAGAGCACTGCTGCTGCTGCTGCATGGGCACATTTGGTTGTATAGCTGGTGGTTGGAAGGAGCCACAAAAGTACAGGAAGTAGAAGATCATGCTGCTTTGTCAGCTAATTCAGTAACTGAAAATCTCAGAAGTAGTAGGGAAAAAGAGACACCTGAAAATGTAATCTCCGTAGGCATGTATCTGAATTTAATTTTGTGGAGACAGGGCACTCACTGGCAGGTACTTTTTAGGATAAAATGGAAAAAAATCAAGTAAACATCAACCAAGTAAACATTTTTATACAATTGTTTCCCACCATGCCGTAAGAGGTTTCTGGCTTATTATCAAAGCAACTCCCCACCCTCCTCTCAAGTAACTGTATAAGCCCTTAGTAGATGATCCCAAATGAATCACCAATGCCCTATACAAGCACCTGTATAACTACACTGACTCAACACTACCTCTTAGGACCAAAACAAGCTCTTCAAGAAAGCAAACCTGCCTGGTGGACAACTGCCATTAACAGGCTTTACAATAAAAGGAAGAAACTGCTGTATAAGAGTAAGAAGGAGCAGGCTTTACACTGGAGACACTCCCTCGTCAGCTTAAATAAGCAAATAAGATTTCTTGTGAAGTCTTCCAAGGCAAACTTTGAATCCAAGTTAGCTTCCTCAACAAAGGAGAACCATAAGGCATCCTTTAGTTACATCCATAACCTAAAAGGTAAGGCCCAGATCTGCACTGAACTGGTAGTTAATGGTAACACATATACTGAGCTGGTGGACATAACTAACCTGTTAGCTGACAGGTTTGGTGAAAACTTCACTCCCTTGTCCCTGTCACACATACCTCATGACATCCCTACCACCTGTCCCCTACCTTGTATCTTTAAAGAGCAGGTCGTAAACACCCTCTCTAAGGCCAAAAACACAGCATCAATGGGACCTGAAAACATCCCAGGCTGCATCCTGCCTGGGCTCAAACAAGAATTAGCATCACCATTGGGTACTCTTTTTAATCACAGTCTAAGCACCGGCTTCATCCCAGATGAATGAAAAACAGCCACTGTTATCCCCTTGCACAAAGGTGGTACTTCTTCTGACCCTAACAACTACAGACCTATTAGCCTGACTAGCCTTATCTGCAAGGTCATGGAGAGAATCATCATGAACCTTATCAACAAAGATATAGGTAATCTCCAAACACTAGAGCCTACCCAGTTTGGATTTGTCAAGGGGAGATCATGCCTATTAAATCTGGTGGACTTCTTCAAGACGGTCACCAGGGTCCTTGACAAGGGGAAGTCTACACATACAGCCTACCTAGACCTAGCCAAGGCATTTGACACTAACCCTCACTCAGGCATCATTGACAAACTCTCCCAGCTAGATATCAACCCTTATATCGTAAAGCAGGTTGCAAACTGGCTCACTGATAGAACCCATACAGTCAAAATAGGGGAATCCACCTCCAACAACAGACCTGTAACCAGTGAAGTTCCACAGGAATCAGTCCTGGAACCTCTAATGTTCAGAATCTATTTCTCCGAAGTACAAGCTAAAACCAAGGGACTGTGGCTGACAAAGTATACTGATAACTGCCAACTGGCTGCAGTCATAGAATTTCCAAATGATGCCCACGTCCTTCATAAAGGTCTTATGCAAGCAAATGACTGGTGCCAAAGTCATGGCCTCAAACTCAATGCAAAAAAAAATTATTATCATCACTTTCAGTAAGAGCAATGTTCCTGAAAATTATCACATCATTGGCAATACCTTAAGTACGCACTCAGTGGAGAGAGAGATCTGGGCACTCAGGTTGACAGCAATCTTTCTTTAGATCACCATGTTTCCATAGTGGTAAGAACAGCATTCTATATAGATCATCTCATATGTAAGAGCATTGCCTCAAGAAAAGGAGAAGTTATCACCTCCTTGTACTCTTCACTCATTAGCCAACAATTGTGTAAAACGCCCCTTTTGGTATGTAACTTTCAAAGCAGCTGCAGCAACTAGAGAAACCACAAAGGTTCCTCACAAGGAAATTTTAAGGTCTTTAGCAGCTATCCTATGTGAATCGGATGAAATTACTATCACTTTATTCTGCTTCATACAGACTACTCAGAGGCGATCTCTGTCTTGCATATAAGGCGATCTATGACCCTACTCTATTGGAAATGCTACACATCCGCAAGTCAAATGACACACGGGTTACTGGCTCTATAGACCTAAACCTGGTATGTGACATCAACAGAACCTGCTGTAGGGACAGATTTGTCTCCTAGAAGTTACTGCACCTTTGGAATAGACTCCCAATTCATATCAAACAAAGCACCTCATTGGTCCTCTTCAAACACAATCTGGATGACTGGATGGCTAACCGTAAATTCACCCCTAGGGGGTCCCACCTGTGTCCCTCTTGGACAGGGGCAATAGCTGCTGATTGTGGTAACAAGGGTAAATTTGGCTAGGCTTGTAAGGACCCTTGGGCTATGAGCATAGTAACTTTCCTATGAATCTCTTCACTGGGTCAGTCACCCAACTTTTCAGATTGCTGTGTTTGTGCCTGGATGCAAGTCATTCCTGTTTTGTATGACACATACACCTTTAAAACTGATTTGTTAACTGTTGAAAGTTTCATGTCACATGTTACATAACTGTTCTAGAAAATTCAATTTAAATGCACATCCTAAACACATTTTAGTTACTTTATTTGCATATTATTCAGGCACTGCAGGATTTCCAAGTATTTACCACAACTGAAGAAAGAAACTTATCTGCTAAACTGAAAAACATATTTCTTTCATTTGTGCTCTGAAGTACAGATAATCTAAGCAAAACTGTCCTAATTACAACCACCAAAAGCACTTTTGCTGCATGAAAATTTAGTAAATAAAAAAAAAATAAAGCTCTGGATCCATGAATTTGATTTGTTGAAGCCTGTAAAGGTAATGTGGTGCATTTGTGCATCTCACTCAGGAAAAATGCATTAAAAATGCTTAAATATTTTACTTTCTTCGAAAAAGATAAAGACAAAGCTAACAGCCATTAGAGAGACATTCAGCAATTTGTGAGCCTAAATAGAATATTATATTTATTCATCAATAGATTTCTGGAACAACATTGATTGAATATTGCAGGAACTACACAGATACTTATCTTACAGAACTGAAGAATAAGGCCAAAGACAGCAAGTTTGGGGAATTACATGATTTATTAATATAGTAGTTGCTTGTGGTATAAGAAATGGTGAAAGAATGGATAAATTACTGACAGAAGCAAACCTGTCCTTATCAGAATATGTCTAGCGCAGGTAAAATTACTACCAAAAAGTAAAAATAATTAACTGAGGAAAAGGATGGGTACAACATAAAATCTAACTAAAATATGAGTAAATTAAAAAGGTAAAAATGGGAAATAAAGATAGCATGTGTGGTAACAAAATCAGTATGAAAATAAGAGCGAGGTGAGATTGAAAGAATCCAAAGAAAACTACTGTACAATTTTGGTCCCAAGTAGGATTGCCCTTATAAAGCAGCACTGTCCTAATTTAATCAGTCTTAATCTTGCACAATCTGTGCTAGATAACGACAATTTGCTAAAGTGTGCAAAAGAAAACAAGCATGTTTAAAGAAATGTACATATTGTTGAACGGAAACATGGGCTATTTGCTGGTACTGTAGAAGTGAAAACTTGATACACTGAAGTCTGAAAAATGGCAGAAGCAGTAAGGCAAGACTGCAAGTCAGACTTTTGGAAGGGATAGCTAAGAATTAATGGACAAAATATTGAACTTAAACTACACACATGCAGAATGTAATCCAAGATATCAGAATCCAAACAAATTATGTTACCAGAAAGCAGCATAACCACATTACCACATTAATAACCAAAAGCTACAAACATTGTAAGGTAAACTGACTTACAATAAAAAACAAAACTTGTAAATATTTTATAAATGAAAACAGAATGACTGCTTTCATCCCAAACGATGCAAGGACTTCATTGAATAAAGTCCACACTTTGTTTAACACAAAACCACCCAGTCTGTTGCTTTTGGTCATCGGGTATACACTCAGAACACACAGCCATGAGCATATTATCATCACATATTCTAGCCATCATGTGGAATCATTAAGTCAAAAGTTGCTGAACTATAAGTGCATAAAATTATTCTAATATTTTGAATCACTGGACTCACAGTGAGGAACAAAGATGTGCACTTGTATAGAGTCAGTCACACAGTTACAGGCAGTTTACATATAGTGTAAAGCCATCAAATTAATATCCTTCATATTATTCAAATTATTTTATTTATTTATTTATTTTATTTTACATTTGTTGACCGGGATAGTCCGACTGGATACATGTCCATTTTCAGCGGAGGCCCGGGGAGAAAAGCTCCAACAGAGTTACAATGACAAATTGTTACAGAAAATAGTATATAAGATGAACAAAAATGAGGAACAGAGATAAAAGAAAAAAGACTATTTACATACTATTATAAAACTACCATGCTCTATCGAATGCAGAATACTACTAATCATTAGATAATACATTAATAACATGCTAGCAGAGTCGTTAGGACATATTATAGCTTAGAGTTTGGCAACATACATAGTTCTTATAACCCTTGCTAGGTTGTTCTTTTTGGGAATGGATAATACAAAGAATTAGTATGGGCTTGGTTTTGGTTTTAGTTTACGGCAAGGAGCTAGTCTGGGTTTGAGCAAGGACAAAGCCAATGTGACTTAAAGTGGAGTTTTAGACTCTTTTTGAATTGAGCTAGTGAAGTTATAAGCATGAGATTATTAGGGAGAGAGTTCCATATTTTTCCAGTGGTATTGGCAAACAGTGCGTCGCCACCTAGGTTGTAAGATTTAGTTGTTTGGACAAGGAGTCTATTTGCTGAGCGAAGGTAACTTAGATTAGAGTAAGGAGTCATTAAATTTTTTAGAGCAGGGGTATTCTCAGGTTGTTTAAGGATTTTGAATGCCTCTATGAGTTGGTACTGCTGGAGAAGGCATGGGAATTCTATCCATTCAAGTTTTTTCAGGTTAATACAATGGTGCGTTCTGTAGGGTAAGCCTGTTACAAATCTGGCAATATGATTGTAACAGGATGAGAGCTTATTTAGGTCAGATTTGTTAAGGTTAGTAAGCACAGGAGAGGCATATAGTAGGGTAGAGAGAAGGTGTGAGCGGGCAGTGGCTGCCTTGGTAGTTGGAGTAAGGAAGGTTTTTATCCTGTATAAGGTCCCAAGTTTCTTGTTTACTGACTTAATGGTTTGGTTGATATGCATGTCAAATCTGAGTTTATTGTCAATGTTTACTCCTAGTAGCTTTGTATAGGTGTCAGGGGAGATAATGGTCCCATTATTGGATTGTATAGTAAAGTGTGTGGTAGGTAATTTATTAGTTGGGTAGAAGAGAAGTAGTTTGGTTTTATTTGGATTTAAGATCAGGTGATGGTTGGCGAGCCAGTTTTCGACTGTTGTAAAACTGTGCTGGGTTGTAGTTAGTAGGTTTTCTAGAGAGGCATTGGAACATATTAGAGTTGAGTCATCTGCATACTGAATACAGGTGGCTTCAGGGAAGACTGTTTGGAGGTCATTTATAAAGACTGAAAAGAGAAGAGGTCCTAATATGGAGCCTTGAGGAACTCCTATGGTATTTGGTAGCAGGCAAGAGAGCTTGTTCTGCCACAGTACTGCTCGTTGTCTCCCAGTGAGGTAGGCTTGAAACCAGTCAAGAGCTGGACTATCTAGATGCAGGGTTTCTAGAGTATGTAGAAGTAACTGGTGGTTAACCATATCGAAGGCTTTCGATAGGTCCAAGAAGAGAGCAGAGGATATTTTTTTGTTATTCCGGTTAAGATTTATATTTTCAGTAAAAGAGAGGAGGGCAGCGGTTGTACTGTGATGGGGTCTGAATCCATGTTGAGAGTCTGTTAGTAGTTTATTCTGGGTGAGATAGAGCATTAGTTGGTTGTGCACACACTTTTCCATAATTTTGGCAAGTGGTGATAGTATGGCTATTGGTCTATAGTTTGATAGTTCTATGGATGTACCACCTTTATGGAGTGGTATAACGTAGGATATTTGCCATATTGAGGGGATTGTGGCCTTGGTTATGGTTCTGTTAATTAAAATCGAGATAGGGTAGGCTACGACATCTGCAGCTATTTGCAGATATTCAGCTGGGAGAAGATCTGCAGAAAGGGAGGTTGGCTTTAGCTTTTTTTACAGGGATAGAAAATTTGCAAGAAGAATACTACAGATAAATAAAACAGAAAAGAGCTAAAGTGAATGGAAATCTTAGATGTTGCTAAGAAACAGTAAAAGGCACCAGAATGTGGTACAGTCACTGTTGTAAAGAAAGACAAGATTTGCATTTCTACTGATAGTTATTTAACACTGAATTCTATTTACTACATGCTAACCAGTACTACTGGAATATAAATATAGGTAAATAGCAACAAATTTTTGCAATTTTAATATGACACAATAAAGATACAGGTTTCTTAGATTTTGTTAGATTATTTCATCGGCTCTGAAGCTATTCCAAAGGGCTGTTGTATTGGTAACTGAAAACGTAGCAGGTGTTGTAAACAAATAGTGATACACTAGTGTGGGTCAGATCCAAGAAGAGCACAAGAGTATACTCTATATTGAACCCCATACTCTGGAATAGACTGCCCATACATGTCAAGCAGAGTGCCTCCTTGGCCCTCTTCAAAAGGAACCTTGACGATTGGATGGGAGATAGGAAATTCATCCTGGGGATCACGTCAGTCGTCCTGCTAGACAGGGATCCAGGGAAGTAAATATTGTGGGAAGAAATATCCAGGGAATTGTTATGGCTAGGGCCAATAGCCTAGTACCAACCTATAAACTTATAGACCTATAAGAAGGTTCTGATACAGCTGCTGAAGAGCTTGAGACAGCACAGCTTTACATTAAATACATCCAAATGCAAAGTGAGTGACAGATCTGAAATATATGGGTCATATTCAGACACTGGAGAGACTGAAGTCTGATACACAAAAAGTCACAGCAGTTATGTAAATGCCAAGGCCATAACAAGCAAGAATGGGGCAATATCTTGCATTTTTTTACATAAATGCCTGAGATAACATTGTTTCTTATGAAGTTGTTCAACCAAAATGTAATCTGGAAGTAGAGTTATGAACAGGAAGAGAGCTTGGAAATGCTCAATAACATAGTTAAAGATCCACAAGCAAAGTGCCTTGATGTGAATAATCCATGTGTGTTGCAAGTAGATACCAGTCATAATGTTGAAGGAGGTGTGAGATTTCAAGAGACAGGTTGCCTGTGGGTCCATACCATTTACAAATGCACACAATGATATATTTGGGTAAAAAAAACAAACAGCAGTAATGTATGGATATGAGAAATGGCACAAATATGACTATGGTAAAAACGTTCAGGTAAAAACACACTGCACACTTGCAAAACATATTCAAAACCTTTGTACAAAGCACCTCTGAAAATGCAGATGAATGTACTTGCTGCACACAAGTATGATCTAAAAGTGACATGTGTGACTGTACACTCCCTGCTAATTATATAGATAAATATAATAATTCCAAGACTGCACAGTTGTCAGAGAAAGGACACATTTGCCAACCCCAAGAATTGTCTGATTTGCTACTTTTGTCGACATCTGTAAACTATCTGTTTAGTCGGCCAAACTGTGTTAAATAAACACACTGCTCAATAAAAGTAGTGAAACCCATACATATGTAGACACACATGCACACACAGAATGCACTGGTCAGCAATGCTGACTCATCCAGTGCCATCTGCAATGCATACCATAACAAAAAGATATACCCTGTGGTCATCTTCACAGTAAAGGGCATCTTTGAGTTTGAAGATTACTGGAACTGATTTGTTTCAAAGAAGTGACTTATCTCATTTATGAAGATTATTATTTGTAGTTTCCTGGCATAATCAAACTGTCAAAAGACAAGACAAACACAACAATTGCAAGTCTAATTAGTCCATTAAAGTCCACATTTTTGAGACAAGGTTAGACTGATATTATTACATTTAACAATAGACCACAGTACAAAAATCAGGAATTCAGATTTGTTCTTTGAGTGCAAATTCAAGCATATAATAATTTGATTGTGACAAACATGGAAAAGAAGAAAGAACTATCCAGCTACTGACAAACTTCATGAAAAAGAGCTATAGTAAAAGCAATGAGGATTGTCATCTTGAAGTTTTGGGTATACAGGAATAGTCCATTGTAGGGACCTGATGTCTTACTCTGCCTGTTGTTAACAGGCAGATTGCTGAAAAGCACATTACCTAAAAGACAATGTAAAGGAATTGCTGAAAAGTCTTCAGCAGAGACAGAAATACTACTATGAAAAAAAAATAACTACAGAAGATAAGATTTACAAGCTGAAGCTAAATTAAGATTATAAAGGCCAAGAAAAGTCTGCAGCCCAAAACTGCACTAGTTATATAACCTAAACAAATCCACAAACTATGCAGTGTTTGAGAAATATGGAAAGCTGCAAATGAAGAATCACATATATTTGTCAGAGAAACATGATGTTAAAAATTAAAATGGCAATCAAAAATGTCAAAACCAGTTCTGCAGTAGTGCAATGAACAAGAACAGTACAAAAGCAGCTGTCCCAGTTTAACAGTCCTGTGGAACTTAGTGAAGAAACAATACAGTAAGGACTGTTTGAGAATTAAAAATGATTCAAAAGACTGAGTGATGAAATTTTATTTGATATAAAATACCCCATGGCATGCTTACTGAAAATTTAATTTTAAATACACACACACACACACACACACACACACACACACACACACACACACACACACACACACACACACACACACAAATATTGTCGTCTCACAGCAAGAGGTTCTCTGGTTTGATTCTCGGCTGGAGTTCCTTCTGTGTGGAGTCTGCATGTCCACCCTGTGTTCGTGTGGTCTTTCTCCGGGTACTCCAATTTCCTCCCACGTTACAAAGACATGCATCTGTAGAGTTTCTCCCCAGGCCTCCGCTGAAAATTGGCTTTGTTCCAAGTCGGACTTTCCCGGTAAACAAATGTTAAATAAATAAAAATATACACACACACACACACACATAATTTTATTTTAAATTGGGACACTGTATTTGTGGTATATAGCTTTAATGCTAAAAAGCTAATTAGAGGAAGATGCATGTCATGTGGTATACAATTCTTCTACAGACTTCAGTTTGAATACACATCCCATCGAGACTAGACTACATCCTCATTGTTTCTTTCTTATTTAGTCACCGTTCAGATTCTACAACTCCATTTATTCTCTACATGTTGTAGCCTGCCAGGTTCTTAGTCATCACACCAGGTTATGAAGGCAGGGATAAAATCTGCCTCCTTCAGGGAGGGGGTAGATCTGCACCTTCTACTGGGAAATGAGAGCTTGATGAAAACAAACCATCTTAACCCCCAGCTGGGCACTATTCAGTATATAGAAAGTTATTTCTCAAATACAGGATACTGGTGGCAAAGATGGATGTCTTATCTCCTCCCCAGTAAGACAGCTTTTTGGGATAAACATTAAAGTAATGAGATGAAGTAAGCATTTTCAGAATTAAATGAATTAGGATTTTTTTCTAAAAGTAAGGTATTTTATAGACAAACTGTATAAGCAATTTGAAATGTGAAAAGTGGGGGAGCCATGGAGCTCATTTACAAAGCATAATATGATGACAGACACCTAAGTGTTCAGAGTATATAAAGAAATGTTTATGGGGCAAAAAAGGCATTGTTGAAGAAGTTAAAAAGCTGTGGCTGTGATACTTAAACATACTTTGTAAAAACTATATATGAAATGAGTTTATGGATTGGAGCGTGGAAATGTTAAGTAATGCTGAATATTAGAAGAGGAAAACTGTCATATTCCAAATCATTCAAAAATAACAGGTGCCTACTATGATATACTTGGCAAGCCAGATACTGCTTTTATAGAGAATTAGAACATTTAGATCCAAAAAGAAAAAAAAAATGATTTGAATAATGTGGTAAACCAATCAAACTGAATGTTGTTGAATTTATGCAATGAATGTGTAAGTATTGGGTAGCTTGGCTAGACTGTGAGTAGTTTTTAGAGAAAAGGTACAGAGTGAGATTATTGCAGACAACAGTACAGAAAATGTTTCATAAGATAAAGGTGATGATTCACACGAGGAGGAGAACTTGCAGGAAATGAAGCACATAGTGAGGATAAGGAAGTAGGAATGGGCATGCAAATTAAAAGGAAATGGAAGGAGGGACAGAGTTAAGTAACTGATTTCTCCTTAATAATACTGCATTTAATTTTGAAATTAATGAAGAGGGAGACATGTTGAGTTTTGCCTACACATATGATAAGTCTAGTTTTGAATGTTCTGAGGATGAAGAGATGCTAGGTTTGACAGGTGAAAAGGTTAACTAATGAAAAAGAAAAGAGGGTAACACAGGAACAAATATATTAGACTCACTCACCCTCAGCTTTATCATTTCTTTTATTTTTGCTCTGTTTATAGGTTCATAGGTTCATAGGTTCATACTAGGCTATCTGCCCTAGGGCATTTATAAGCCTAGCCAGAGTGTGTGTGGCTTTCACCACCCCTTAGGATGAGAATACTATACCCATTAGTTTGCTGTGCCTCTGTCCAGCAGTGATACAGAGATGATTCCCGGGGTAAACCTACGATCTCCCATCCACTCGTCAAGATTTCTCTTGAACAGAGTCAGTGAGGGGCTCTGCCTCACATGGACTGGGATTCTGTTCCATAGTGTAGGGAGTCTCTGGGTGATGAATCTGTCCCTCCAGCACGTCCTATTTATATCCGTGTTGAGGTTTAATTCTCTTGCTCTCGTGGCTCTGGTGGATTTGGATTTTTTGAGGTGGAGCATGTCCATTAATTCCGGGTTGGACATGGCCTTGTATGTCAGGCACAGATCACCTCTGAGCAGACGGTATGCGACTGAATAGAGCTGGAGTTTCTTCAGTCGGGCATCGTATGACATATGTTTGAGCCCCTTTATCCTTTTGGTGAGGAACTTTTGGGGTCTTTCCAACTGCTGCAGGTGTCGGGTAAGGTACATTCCGAATGGGGCGTTGTACTCAATCATTGGTCTGATAAGTGAAGAGTACAGGGGTACAATGACCTCTCCTGATCTGGATGTGAATCCTTCATGATCAGGTGGGCAATGTAGAAGGTCTTCCTAACCACTTTGGCAATGTGAGTGTCAAAAGAGAGGTTACTGTCAACTTGGGTCCCCAGGTCCCTGATAACTTCTTCCGTGTTTAATGGATTACCACCTATGTGGTAATTAGGGGTTACCTTGTTTTTCCCAAAGGGTGTGACTATACATTTTTTGGCATTTAGCTTAAGGCCATGGCTCTGGCACCAGTTATCCATTTCTATGAGACCTTTCTGGAGGATGTCTGTGTCTGATGGAGTGTCAATTATGGTGCCCAGTTTGCAGTCATCTGCAAATTTTGTCAGCCACAATCCCCTATGTTTGCCTGCACTTCAGAAAAATAAATGCCGAACAAGAGGGGACCCAGGACTGAGCCCTGTGGGACACCGCTCATGACCGGCTTAGAGTCTGACATGGCACCAGCAACTCTAACCCTGTGTGTTCTGTCCTTGAGCCAGTTTGCAACCCATCTTGTGACATATGGGTTTACATCTAAGCTGGTGAGCTTTTCTATGATGCCCGAGTGGGGTATTGTGTCGAATGCTTTTGCTAGGTCAAGGTAGGCTGTGTGAACTGCATTACCCTCATCAATGGCCTTAGTGACTGTTTCAAAAGTCGACCAAGTTCAAGAGGCAGGATCTGCCCTTGACAAAGCCAAATTGGGTAGGATCCAGTGTCTGTAGGTCCCCAATGTCTTTATTTATGAGTTCCATTATGATCCTCTCCATAGCTTTGCAGACAAGGCTCGTCAAGCTTATGGGCGGTAATTTCCAGGGTCCGTAGAAGCACCGCCTTTGTGGAGTGGGACCACAGTTGCCGTCGCCATTCTTTGGGTGCGTATCCTGTAGTAAGGCTAAGATTAAACAGCAGCCTTATGTGTGGGTTTAGTTCCTCATTGAGTTCGTGTAGCACACAGCCGGGGACACCGTCCGGTCCCATTGATGCTGTGTTTTTGCTTTATAGAGAGCAGCTCTCACCTGGGCATCTGAGATGTTTGGGAGGCTAGACTCTGGTGGGATAGATATTTCTCCTTTTGGGGGAGGGAGGGAGAAATTTGCACTGAACCTGTCTGCCAGTATGTTGGCAATGTCTGTGGGTTCAGTGATTTTTTATCATTTTGGACTAATTCTGAGCATATCTGGGAGTTTCCACCCAGGTTTCTAACATAGCTAAAGAAGGCTTTATGATTGTCTTTTGTGTCATTAGCGATTTTTCTCTCAAAGTTGGCCTTGGATGATTTTATGAGTGATCGTAGTTTTTTGCTACTATTGATCAGAGATGCCTTCCCATTTAGGGATTTTGCTCTGTCATGTAGTAGCTTTCTCCTCTTGTTGTAGAGTTTGTTTATGGCTGGAGTCCACCAGACTGGGCGCCTGCCTTTGGTGGAAAAGGTCTTGATTTTATTAGGGATTGCTTGATCCATACATTCCTGGAGGTGCTCGTAGAAGGCATTTGTAAGGGTTTCAGCAGCGTGGGTTGTGGTTTCCACTGGCTCGGGGCCTTGAAGGATACCACTCCAGTCTTAAGAAGTGTGAAGTTTGCTTTTGAGAAGTTCTTCACTGTGGTCTTTTTGCTGGGGTGGGGGCGGGATGTGGATCTCCAGTGAGATTAATTTATGGTCTGATCTCACCAATGAGGGATATACTTCCGGTGTGGAGCATTTTGTCCCCATGTTTGTGATGATCAGGTCTAGTATATTTTCTCCTCTTGTGGGAATGGTGACTAGTTGTTCCATAGCATTTGAGTTTATGAACTCAAGGAACCTTTGGGCTAGGGTGTTGGGGCTTGAGTAATGTTCCCAGTCTATGTTTGGGTAGTTGAAGTCACCCAATATGATGGTGTTTGGAGAGACATTTATACTCTCCAGTGTCTTCAGGAAGGCTGTGTGGGTTTCCTGAGTTTGAGAAGGTGGTCTGTAGCATGTTACAAACTGTAGGGCAGTTTTACCTATGGTTAATTGCACCTGGATGGTCTCCGATGCTTCGTGCATTGCCACTAACCTGGAGGTGTGGGTATCCTTTATGAATATGGATACTCCCCCTCCTTTTGTAGTTCGGTCCGGATTTTGGGGCCGGAACGCATGATATGAGGTATAACCTGATAGTGCTGGGGTGCTCTCAGGAGCCTTGAACCAGGTTTCAGTCACAGCACAAACATCGATGTTCTCCATACTGAGGAGGGCTTCAAGGGCGTGCATCTTGAGATTTAGACTTCTGGCATTGAGCAGTATTACCCTTAGTTTTTCTCCATTTTTGTTTTCTAGGGCGGTAGGTTTATCATTTGAGCCTTGCCTAAAAAAGGCACTATGGGGGTGGCAAGAGCCTTACGGTATGTTGGCTGAGGTAATGCACTACTCTACTAGGGACCAGTTTCATCCCTAGCCCACAGAAGTTTGACTTTTAGGTTGTGAGTTAAGATAATACAACATAATGGATTCAGTAACAGCATAAGCAATTCATTGTACAAAATGAGACATTGACATGTACATATGATTAAAACAGTACAAGAATTACAGACACGGATAACTGTTAACATGTTTAAAAGCAAAAGCGAACGGTAAATACAAGACAAAATCTCCAAATATTATATGCAGTTTCAATATGGGGATGTAGTCGACACAGAATCTAAGAAAGAGGGTTTTTGGGTGCTAGACACTAACTTAAAGGGAGATAAATGACTTTACAACTGCCCCTGTAATTCTGGAACCTCCTCTAGAGAGCAACACTGTTTCCTTACTAACAGTACTCCTTCAAGAAATTTCATATTGAATACCCTCCCAGTAACCAGACTATCTTCCCAGTGTCTTAACCCGCTGTGCCTTTTTGAGAGTCTTTATCTGCTATCAACACTAGGTAATGCATCCCCAGTAATAGACAGCATAACTTCCCTGATGTCAAGTGAAGCTAACAGCTTAATCCTGACCTTTTCCAAATGTTATCACTCTACTTCTGTAACACTTAGGCTATTTCATGACATTTGAAAGAGAAAATACCCTTCCAGCATCCTTACTCAGTGTACCTTTTATGGAGTCTTTATGTGCTACCAGTACTGGGTGACACATTCCTACATGATAGGCAGTATGAATTCCCAGTTTTCTAGAGAGGATAACATCATGACCTGACCTTTTCCAAACAATCACTCTCCTAACCTACATCTGTAACATTAACAAGATGCCTAGTATCATTGAGGTGCCCTTACGATGCATTCATAATTCAGCTGCAGAAACAAATAACTATTTTGGGATATCCATTTGTATTACCCCTACCATGACTTGACTTATCTCCAGTTTCAAAAATCTTGGATCTCCTTACCTGCTCCATGCACAGCCCTGTGCAATCCAGAGTAAAAAAAATATATATGAAGCTGTGCAGCTACGTACATATTAGTGCTTTACTGGGAAACTGGATGCCTCCATCTGTCTAATTTTAATCTTACTTCAGTGGGTTACCTCCTGCACTCAGGTGTGCCACACACGTAACTAAGGGACACAGTACCTTTGAGTCAGCTTAATTTTCAAAACTAAGAACTTCTCATCCTTTTGTAGTTAATGATTGTTCTACTTCTTCAAGCATTCACTGAGCCCCTTTCCCAACACCTCCATTTTCTTTCTCTTATCTGTGAAATTCCTGTATACATCATTGTTCACATACTAACAAAATGGTTAGCCCATTGCTAGGGGAAAAATTCTTGAAATCTGTTCCCACTGAATTTCCATACATAATGGACTGTGATTTACTAGCATTCCTCTTTGTAATCATATATAATATCTGGAAGGTAAGACAAATTCAGTTAAGTTCATCCTCATCATCTGGACTAATTAGTAGAATGACAACAGCATACACATTAAGAAAAGGTGCACCTTGGTCCTTATTCATCATTTGTCTGTCACTACACATATCTCAATTATTACAAGCCAAAGTCTGCATTACGAATGCAAAAAAGGGGAGAGACCGTACATTCTTATTTAGTGCCACCATGACATCAGAACCATTTGGAAATAAATGCCCATACAGTTTCACACAGCTATAAGGACCTAGATATGCAGCAGTGATAAGATTTTGGAACTTCTGACAGAAAGTGAATTTTCACCACATCAGAGAAGATGTAAATCCCACAAGAAACACTCAAATGCTTTTTCTTCCTCTGCCCCTACTGCTGTCTGTGAAGCATTCATTTTGTGGGCCTTAGTGAGAATGTCAATCTCCAAATACTGTCACCGGCTACCTGTCTGGCATAAAACTAGCCTGCTTCTTGTGCACTTGCCCAAGAATGGTGTTTTACCTGTTTTTCAAGACTACCATAAGAAACTTAAAACACACACTTAGCAATGAGTTAGTGTGATCATCTTCATGACAAAAGGGATTCTTTTTGGTTTCAAAAACACAAAGACTAGTGTGCTTTTCCAAGACGATATGAGAGGGAAAACTGGGTATATTTTGAGTATATATAACAACCAGTAAGAATTGGAACATCTTGTATGCCAGTGAAGATTTGAAAGAGATAGCAACTGAGAAACCTAGTTTCTCTTTCAAGAATAATATATCCTACCTGGGATATAACAGCTGGCCAGACTTCCAAAGCCTTGGACTCCCCCCTCCTCCTGCAACCATGCTGCTGGCTGCACAAGCATCACATTGGAAAAAAAAACAGCAGTCTGGGTACCAAAAGCTTCAGAACGTTCTTGCCAACTGTAAAAGAGAGGCCATGGTCCTGATAAGAAAGGCAAAGATAAGTATAGATATACAAATCCTTACCCTAGCATAAACATAGACAATAAAAGGGTGGGATGAAGGAAGGGAGCAGCTACTACAGCAATGATTTAACGGAACATCTGCTGTCATGGTAAGTTTATTTACATAACTGTACTGTGTTCATTTGTAAATCACTGCTGCAGTAGCATAAGTTATATAGACAGAATACCAGAGCTTACATAGAGTGGGAGGAAAAAGGAAGATGGTCCATTCTGGAGAGTGGTTCGAGCAAAGCTTGTTCTAGACTTGGAAAAGCAATAAATTAACTAAATAAACTAAAGTTTGCAGTACTTTGTAAAGGTGTGTACAAAGGACTGTGTAGCTACCAACAGAAAGCTTCTAGAGCCTGTCCCTTTCAAAAAGCTATAGGAGAAGCCACGGCCTTTGTAGAATGAGCTTTGACCCACCCTGGAAGTGTCTTATTATGGCTGTGATACCAAAAAGACATAACCTGGGACAACCATCTGAAAGTAGTCTGAATTGACATGGGTTGCCCCTTTTTTATTACCTTCACAGGAAATAAGCAGCTATTCAGCTTTCATGAAAGGTTTAGTTCTACCCAACACAGACTGTGTTGGGTACACTACAGTTGTTTTTTACCTGATTCTTATGGTTTTATGCTACTTGACTGTCTTGAGTATTAAACCTGTGTTTTTACCAATATCTTGGATCATTTCATGCCTGTGGACTTTTTTGAGGCAGCAGCACAGAGTGGGTTTGTATTTCTTTGTGGCGTTTTTCCACTCTGATCACTGGTGTTTTGGTTTCTAAAGGTTTAGTTCTGTTAAGATAATACCTGAACTGCCTATGCACACAGAGTGTGAAGAACCCTTTCTCTCTGGATTTTAGTTTCTGGAAAGAAGACAGGAAGATAAATGGTTTGACTTATTGTAAACTCTGAAACCACTTTTACAAAGATGAGGGATTTGTTCTCAAAGAAGCCCCTGTTATTACCCTATACCAAATAGGGTTGACCCACCATAAGAGCGTGCAGCTTAGATTCTCTTCTTGAAGAAGTCAGAGCAGTCCGAGTAATGAACCATAAATCAATCTGATGAGCTGGTTCGAAAGTAGCTGAAGTTTACTTTTCCAAAACAAAGTTAAGATCTCTGGTAGATGCCACTTGTTATCTATGTGAGCACATATGTAAAAACCCTTTCAAGAAAAGCTTGGCAAAAGACTGTGATGAAAGGGGAGGCTCCATAGGCAGACACGCTGAAATGGCAAACACATGATCCTTGACAGAGAAATATGAAAGGCTAGAGGATAATAATTCACACAAATACTGCAAAACCAGTAGTACAGAAACACTGAATAGGCCTTGGTTCTTAGTGTAGCAACAACTAACACATTTTTTCCAGTTGTCGACATAAGATTTCTTATTAGCAAGTTTCTTTGTCTCCTTTAACACCTTCTGCATGTCCCCATTACAAATTGTGTCTAAAAGGTATTGAAACTGAATCATCCTGGCAGTCAGTTGTAGTTATTAACGGTTAGAACGTATCAAACACCTCCTGTCTTATGTGAGTAGATCCATTGTGTGAGGAAGCTTGTGGTAATTACCCTTAGCCAATTCCCTAAACAGGGAAAACAACTGTTGCCTGGGTCAGAAGGGAGTTGCCACAATGATTCTTTGAGAGTCCTGGATCTTCAGAATGACCCTTAAAATCAGTGGGAAGGGTGGAAATGTGTATACATTAATTCCTGTCACAGAGTGAAAAAGCATTTGTTTTCCAGGCCTGCTTGCAAGGAATCCAACAGTAGAATTTCTTCAGTTCTCTATTCTGAAAAGAGGCAAACAGATCTACTTGAGGAGTTCCCCACAAGTGGATCAACTCCTGGAAGACACCCTCATTCAGTCTGCCACAGTATTTTGCTCTGATGGAATCTAACAAGTTTATAGGGGTTAAAAATGCTGAAATGTTACCTCCCAAGATACAAAAGCTAGCTTTCACAGTGAGTGGGACTCGGTATACCCCTCTTTGCTTACATACCACATCACTGCGGTGATGTTTGTGATCACTTGAAGTGGCCCTGGAGACTGCAGAGGATGCAGAAAACTGAGAACATGAATAACAGCTAACATCTCCTAGACATTGATATGTTTTGGGCTGTCCTGTTTGTTGCACAGACTTTGCACTTTTACCCCACAGACACAGCTCTTATGCAAAATCTGAGGCATCTGTTGTTACAAATTGAGTAGGAATAGTCAGAGAAAAAGGGAGAACTGAGATGAAGGATATTTGGTCTCTCTGCCAAATACAGGTGAAGATACTGGGACCATAATGTTTTTTTAGGAATTACTGAATTCTTCTCATATGTAATCTAGCAAAGGGAATCATGAAAATAGAAGCCGTGAACCCTAGAATCATGCTGTGTTCTCTTGAAGACATCTGACACTGAATGGAGAAGCTCAGGAACAATTCCAAATACAAATCTCCTTTTTTACTTTTTAACATAAATACTAAATTATCACTTAGGACATAGGTAGACATACATTAATAGAAAAAACAAACCTATTAACATTTTTTCCATTTACACGTATCATGTATCACATATGTTTTCTTTCTCTATAACTGTTGTTACTCCAATAATACAATAAATTGTTGAACTCCTGCCTTGCCTTAAACTTCACTCCCCCCTCTCTTGAATATTCTAACAAATTACATTTCCAAATCATTTGCTCCTTCATTTTCTAAATATCCCTCGTCCAGTTCAGTTTTCTCTGTTATAATATTCAGTAATTCAAATACAGTTGGTTTAGACTTTGATTTCCATGTTCTAATATTTATTTTTTATTTTTTATTTTTTTGCAGCCTTCTTAAGGAAGGCAGTCTCTAACCTGCAGTCCATCTTCTTGGCCTCATCTCACTCTTATTACTTTTCTCTCTTCAGTTATTTCCTCCCAATACCTTGGTTCTTTTGCCAGTTTTGTTCAGTAAATTCCAGACCCCTCTTGCTTATTATCTGTAAAACTACTAGCAGTCATCCCTACTGCTAAAAAAAAGAAGTTATGTCCTTACCATAACGTTCCATGTGGAGTGTTCATCTCTGATGGTGTTATTACATGGTTCGGGCGATCCTCTCCTCCGTGTCGGCAGAATGCAAGCTGCATCGAGGAAGAGAGCTCGAGGACATCCAATACCCCTCTGCCTCTGCCTCAGATACAGATCTAGTTTGCAAGCAAAACAACCCAGACACACCACCACACGCATACACAACTATATATATACATAAAATAACATATATAACAGCAGTAACAGCAGACAGTAACAGCAAACAGCAGACAGAGAATACCCACCAAGGGGAGAGTTCTTCCTAAGGCCAGGGAAGGAAGGGGGTGGGAAGGGTGGGAGTGTAATAACGAACTCATTAGACATAACATTCCACATGGATGGCTATGGTGCAATTTAAAATTTTTTATGTAGAGAAGTCAAGCTCGCTCTCTCCCTTCGGTCATGTCCCTAGCTCCCCATGTCCTGGGAAGCTTGAGAAGCGAGGAAGCTCCTGTTTGAGCACAGTTGCCTATCTTACTGTGAGAAATAATTTGTAATCCTTTGTACCAAGATGCAGCATAAATAATGATGCAGCCGCTGTGAATGAGCCGCCGAAGCAAAGTGAGTCTGATGGGAAAATGTAGAAGAATGAGTCTTGATGAATTGAGATGATCAATGTCCAAATTTGTTGGATCAAAAATGTGTATTTGAGTTGAAAGAGTTCTCATAGTCACAACTGCATAAATAGAAAACTTTGACTGCAAGACCAAAAAAGAGCTGATCCAAATTCTAAAAACAGCTTTGTTTTTATCCACATAAAAAAAGATTTTATCCAATCTCAATAGATGTCCAAATTGTATATGCATTGTGTACAGATCAGTGGAAGTTTTGGGATATATTATCTAATGGATTATGGGTAATTTTAAGAAAGATGGGTCTTTAAAGAAGGGACTGGTTAAGAAAAGAAGAAACTTAGGGAGAGTAGAAAGAAATATTCTGTCAGGGATGTTTGACTGTCAGGGAGGGTAACTCAGAATAAAAATGAAAAGCTCCATGGTCTAATAATGAAGTCCCCTAGCAGAAATAATAAATTCCATGACCAAAATTTCAATAACAAAAAAAAATTTTTTCCAAGGTGAATAAATTAATTTTCATTTTAATAAATTTAAATTCCAATAGTGGTAAATTTAGAACTTCTTAAATTTAAATTGCTTTACCTTGAAAAGGAAAAATAATAGTACTGAGCCTCTTCTATGAAAAGACTCACTTATATAGGTGCTACTCTTAGCGTTAGCAGACTCTTAAAATTGTATAGAGCTAGAAATTCTAAGACCTTATTCTGCGCTTAGTGAAAGGATTCGGTTTCTGTGACTCACTTCCCAACTTAAAAAGCTTCATTTACTACAAAAGCTACCACCATTTAACTTTATACTGATGTGACTCCGGAAACTTTTATGCGAAGAGTGAAACTTATCTTGAAGAACCCTAAAAAGGCAATTGCAAGAAGCTAAAAGGAAGCAATTCACCTGTGGGAGGGAGAGGCCCAGGCTGTGGGAGCGAGAGGAGCAGGGTGTCAGTGAGGGAGGTCCCCAAGATGGTGTCAATAGACCGAATGTGGTGGCAGGTGAGAAGGAAGAAATTGTGATAGAAGAGCGGAGTTAGGTTAATGAATGTCCTTTGATTAGGGGGAAATTTTGAAAAATATATTATGGAGCCAGAATGGAAAATAGCATATAGGGCGCCCCTGGGGTTGTCGAGCACCAGGGGTAATCCTTGGGAAAGCTCCTGCATTTGAATAGGGCAAAGAAGCCCCAAACAGAGAGCGTTCAAGTAGCCCCATTGGCTTGGCTGCTTTAGGAGAGCTGAACAGATGGCAGGGTAGCTTGGCCCAATTTCCAAAACAGAACCAGGTCGGCGGCTGGCAGTATTGCCCTGCTCAGCCTATGAAGGCAACTGTTTGAGCTGACCACTGAGGCAATTCAAATGGGATGACTGTAGAGGGCCTGTCGCTATTGGGCTGTATGACCCCGCCTGTTGCCTGTTGCAGACCTCGTTCATGTTGTCTGAAGCAATGGTCCCTGACGGACATGGGGGCCATTGTTGATTATGGTAAAAACACTGCCCTCTGCTGCAAAGTGTCCAGACAGAGAAAAACACAGATTGGTCCAGAAAAACATTGGTGTCTGAGATTGGAAGAAAAGATTGCAGCATTAAAACCAGGACTGTTGCTCCATTCGTGGAGGACATTGATATCGAAAGATGCCCCCCATTTCTATCATGAAGCTGGCCCCAAGGTTATCATGCCAGTGATCAGGGGTTTATCCATTATCATTCCGCTGGATAGGTTGCAAGTCTAACACCACCGTTATCAATGTTTGAGTGCACATCAGCTATCAATATTTCGGTATTGTGTGTGATTTGTGTTGGTATTGCTATCAATATTTCGCAGAACAGTGGAAGTTGCTGGAATGACCATTGTGCAAATAGAAGCCATTGTAGCACACTCATGTGCAGTCTCTTCTTTCCAACTTGTTGAGAGAGAAGGGATTTAGAGACCCAGAACTCAGCTAAATTTTGGCTGGCAATTTTTTGGGATGACTGTGAAGGGAAAATTCAAATTGCTATGAAATGGTAGCTTGTGTAATGGGTTTTAGAACTAACGAGCCAGTGCCCAATTCTGCTCCTATGAACTGATATGCTAGGGTGTAATCCCTGGCTTGTATCAGTTGAGACTCGCGTGGAGGAGAACCGCTGTAGGGTGTATGAGCGGAGCCAAACTGCTGGAATTGGGTTGGCCTGATTGGGCAGGGCTGGCAGCCAGGCATTATGTCTGGAAACTGGGGGCTGTGGGCTCTGGTAGCCTGGCGTCAGGCGAGAAACTGATACATCCATTTTTTTGACTGAGTGAGGGGCTCCTCTCGGGGTGAAGAGGGATCCGAAGGCCGATCTTGATGACAGTATGTGAACTTGCGATCCTTGGATTTCTTCCAGAGATGACGTTGGTGTGGAATGAACCCATTCAGAGAATTCGCCTTTTTCCTTCGTGTTCCTTCTTTTGAGGAGAATTTATGGAATGAAAGCTGAAATCTTTGAAGTTAAACTTTTCCTTCTTGACAAAGGTGTTGAGATAGCTTAGGTCCTCTCATTGGGTTGGGGGGGTTTTTTTTTTTGTGCTAATTTGAATTTTCTGGTACCTGCTCCTATTTTGTCCGCTGGGACTGGTTGATGAGGTGGTTTTCTTTTGGAATTTCTTTGGAATGGGATGGGATTTTGTAGCCTCGTATGCTTCTGCTTTTACCCTTTTGTCTGAAGGCCTCCTCCAGAGGGAGGGTATAAAGCTAAAAGCTGACCTGTTTGCGGGACGACCAAGTCGGCCTCTTGGTTTTGCAAGGCCCTCTGGGGTTTGCCGGAAGCTGCCCCCCCTGCCTCCCCAGTTTCTTCTCACCTGTGTTTTCAGGAGTGCTGAAAGGACACGAAGGGACTCTTTCCCCAGCACAGTTGTTTTGGAACTCCCCTTGCATGGAAGGTGAAAAACGGACTCCGACAGCCCTTGTTCTTTCCCCCCTCGGTCTCACCTGTGGGAAAAAGAAGTTGGGGTTTAACAGAGTCTTTCTCCTCCCCTCTACACACACGGGTAGAAGAAGGATGCTTTTAGTGTGAAACGAACCAGGAAATGGGGCGAGATGCTCCAGAGAGAACGAAGGCTTCCATAAAGCCTTACTTGAGCTAGGAGGATTGCCTACAGAGCAATCAAACCAGGCGCAGGCCCTACGTAGCTTGAAGGCTGCATAGAGATCCTTTCCAAGGACGTTGACACTCTGGCGGGGAGTCAAAGAAGCTCCTGCCTCTTTCTGAGAACCCTTCTCTGTCATTAGAATATAGAATTCTCTCAACTCTTTGACTAAGGACCCTCTAATTTGAGATTCCGGGTGTTTTTACTTCGACCCCCATAGAAAAGCAAGCGTGATGAGGACCTTCGTACTTGTCCATGGTCCTTCCCTGGCGCTGCCAATGGTCAGATGAGAGGACAGCTGACAAGGACAGAATAGTTGCGCGTGCCGTGTCATGATGTCTTTATCTGACCGGACAGGTTCGAATCTTTGTTAGAGGTGGAACAGCCTACTTAAGAGGGATTCCTATAATTCATTTCAGTAAGGCGGAGCACCCAGGCCGAGCAGGGCCGGCTACCAATTGGTGGTAAGCCTGTGGCCAGGAGCTGGCAGGGGTGGGGCTCGCCAGAGAGATCTGTTTAATTCTCTCAAGCAGTCAGCAAAGCTGAGGAGGGAGGTGATCCATAAGGATCTCAAAGTCACAATTAGGAGGATCCCTCTCCAGGGTGGAATCCAGAGTCTTCCTCTGAGAAGTCTTTTCCTCGGGACTGCTTGCCGACATCCTCTCGAAGAAGCTGTCTCCTGAGGGCACCTCCCAGGGGGGGCTCCTCTATTGTGGAGCCCAGACAGGCGTGCCTCCGGTTGCAGAGAGATACAGCAGGGGTGGGGAGGATTCGGGTGCCCCATCTTTGGGGTTGTCTGATGAACCAGGGAGGATGGAGGTGAAGCGAAGAGGAGAATGGCACTCTCCCTGTGGAGACGGAGGAGAACACCCCTTCCTCATGAGGGTGCAAGGGGCCGGGGTCCCAGTCCAGTTCCGGAGAGATAAGTCCTCGGGTTCGAGGCAGGGCTAGTAGTCGGACCGGGGCCGGAGACGTCGGTGCGGCCCAGGTTGCCGTGAAGGCTCGATGTGACGGCATCGGTCGGACGACCGAAAACCAGGACAGAGGCGGCCGAGAGTCCCCCACAAGGGTGATAATCGAGAGGGTCTCCGAAACCGAGTCAGGCCTCAAGGGGAGTTCACCGATCGAGGGCCTCAGGCGCATCGGATAAGCCTCTTCGGCTCCGAACTCCGACGCGGATCCGAGAGGAGAGAACAGAAAAGGGATGGTGGCGGCTCATCAGGTCGGACTGACGTGGAGACGAGATAAGCTCCCGGAGAGGAGGAAAGGTTCGAGAACGGAAGGACCCGAAGGGAGGAACGGAGAAGAAGTCCTCAGAAGGCCAGGTGAAGGGATCTCAGAAGCTCCAAGAACGCAATGGGCGGTGTCTAGGAGACGGTGTCGAGAGTTTCTTCGAGGATGGGGCACCGAGAATCCAACTCAATAGAGTCGGCCGAGCGTCTGTGGATGGGGAGATCCAAGACCCCTTCGCAAGAAGGAGGGTGCCACTTTGGCTCCGGTGACAAGTTTCCTCCAGACTTGTATGCCTGGTCTGAAGCACTACGGCCTCGAACGTCCTCTCTGTTTGCACTCACTCTCGCTCAGTTGAATTCAAGCCTATGCAGATTCCTTCTCCCCGACAAGAGTGACAGACTGGGCAGCCTGGTTCAGAGGTCTTCTGGCCAACAGTGTTTGAGTCCTGTTCATTATGACAGTCCACAGTTTGTTTAGTCAGAGCAGAAGGCTTGTAAGTGAGATTCTGGCGACAGTAAGAGGCAGTCACTGTCCAGACTGAAAAGTCACTTCCAAGTTTACAATCTGTGGATCCTCTTTTTTGAAATACTAACTGTGCCTTAAATGACAAACTAAATGCCTAAAGTAGGATTGGCGGGGAGAAAGACAGTAACAGAGCTCTGTACCTTTAGTTATAAAAAGTAACTACAATACTTAAAACGATACAATAAGTTAAATTCTTCTCTGTACTGTAATAAAAGAGGTCCAAGAAAATTTTTTGAAAATTTAAGCAAAAGATATCAACTAAAAAAGGCAGCTCAGCCCGGCTGATCCCCAGCTCGACTAATCTAATCCATTCATACAAATCTTAAGTAGAGGCAGAGGTTATTGGGTCGTGGATGTCCTAAATCTTAATCGAAAGAGAGCTGAACATCGGCAAGCGGGCGAGGGGATGACCAAAAGTAGTAGCAAGTACAAAGGCGAGATTAGACCTTGTCCTTTCTCCATTCCCTTTACAGCTTAGTTATTAGAATAATTCCTGCAACTTTGTAAAAATAATATTCTATACTGTTGTTATTATTATTCTCCGTAAGGATCTACATTCAAAATCCCAATCTCTTCTACTTTTTGAACTTCCCCATCTGCTTCATCATCATCTCTTTCCACTTTAAATTATAACCTTCTGCTTGTGTTATGCATACAAGCCTCAACTGTGTAGCTCTAAAATATCACTTCAAATCAGGTAATCCTAAACCACCTTGCTATATTAGGAAGATCAACGTATCCCATTTAACTCTTACCCTCTTTTCAGATAAATTCCTTGAACTCTTAATTACTGACCATACCATCTCCCCTGGCTGACAAAATACGCCTGGCTTGTCTATAAAACTAAAGGGCCTAAAAGCATTTTCACTGTTTGTATCTTGTCACCCATATCCATAAACAACAGCTTCCATTTTTTTCAGTTTTTATATCTTTTGGTTAGCCTCTTCCCACATATCCTTACCTGCCATAACAAAAGTCTTTTTAATCCATACTCCTAAATACATCATCTCATCAGGTCATAAATTTGCATACTGATGAACCAATTTGTGTGCGGGTACATAATTTAAGGCTACAGCCTTTATTTTATCTTCATTAATTTTATATCCTGAAATGACTTTAAATTGTCTCAAAATGATCCACAAAACTGAGATGTCCTTTTCTGGATTGCTCAAGTACAAAATAATACCATCTGCAAATAAAATCAACTTTTCTTAACTATTATACCAGTTATAACTTAAGAATTTTTGAGTCTCTTATTTTCTTTTCCCAATGGCTCTTAATATAAAGCAAATAACAAAGGGGAAAGAGGACACTTCATTTTGTTTCCTTTGTTCAAACACAACTTATCTAAGATGAACCCTCCCATTTTAATTTTTGCTATCGACCCTTCTTATATCCTCCTAAATAACCTTATTATTGTATCAGGGAATGAAATACTTCCATTGTCCTACTCATACAATCCCAGCTTACATTGTTGAATGTTTTCTCTGCATCAAAACCCATCAAATTCTGCTGTCAAATGCTGGCCTCCCCTCCATAAAACAACACTGATCAATAGTTATCAATTTTGGCAACATCTTTGTCATTCTTTAAGCTATCAGAAACATACTCCACTGAGACAACTTACTAAATGGATAACAGGCCTAAAATATGTCCTACATGGATCAACTCAAAGCCCTGTCACTGTACTCGGTAGCCTACACACTGCTAAGAGGTGAACTGTGTTTGGCAAGCAAGGCATTCTATGACACAATCTTCTTCTTATTATTTTTCTTTTGGCTGCTTCCTTTAGAGGTCATCACAGCAGATCATCTGTTTCCATTTCATCCTGTCCTCTGCATCTTGCTCTGTCACACCTACCACCTGCATGTCCTCTCTCAGCACATCCATAAACCTTATCTTAGGCCTTCCTCTTTTCCTTTTACCTGGCAGCGCCATCCTTAGCATTCTTCTCCCAATATACCCAACATCCCTCCTCAGCACTTGTCCAAACCAATGCAATCTTGCCTTTCTGGCTTTGTCTCCAAACTGTCCAACCTGAGCTGACCCTCTAATATACTAATTTCTAATCCTGTCCATCCTCGTCACACCCAATCCAAATCCTGCCATCATTAACTCTGCCACCTTCAGCTCTGACTTCTGTCTTTTCGTCAGTACCACCATAGCCAACCCATATAACATAGCTGGTCTCACTACCATCTTGTAAACCTCTCTTTCATTCTTACTGGTACCCGTCTGTCAAAAATCAATCCTGACACTCTTCTCCACTCCACCCTGCCTGTATTCTCTACTTCACCTCTCTTCCACACTCACCATTACTCTGAACTGTTGATTCCCAAGTATTTAAACTCATCTACCTTCACCAACTCTACTCCCTGCATCGTCACCATTCCTATGTCCTCCCTTTCATTCACACACATATATTCTGTCATAGTCCTGCTGACTTTCATTGCTCTGCTCGCTAGAGAGTAACCATCCATTCTTCCATCTCTCCAGGGTCTCCTCAAACTGTTCCCTACTCTCACTACAAATCACAATGTCATCTGCAAACATCATAGTCCATGGGGACTCCTGTCAGATCTTGTCTGTCAACCTGTACATCACCAGTGCAAATAAGAAAGGGCTCTGAGCTGATTCTTGATGTAATCCCACCTCCACCTTGAGCACATCCATCACTCCTAACGCAGACCTCACCATTGTCACTCTGTCCTTGTACATATCCTGTACCACGCTTACATACTTCTCTTCCACTCCCGACTTCCTCATAAAATACCACAACGCCTCTCTAGGCACCCTGTCAAATGCTTTCTCTAATTTCACAAAGACACAATGCAATGCCTTCTGACCTTCAATATGCTTCTCCATCAACAGCCTCAGAGAAAACATCACAAATGTAGTGCTCCTTTCCGGCATGAAACCGTACTGCTGCACACTCCCTTCTTAACCTAGCTTCCACACTTTTTTCTCATAAGTTCATGTTGTGGTTGGTCAGTTTTATCCCTCTGTATTTACTACAGCTCTGCACATCACCCTTATTCTTAAAAATTGGTACTAATACACTTCTTCTCCAATCCTCAGGCATTCTCTCACTTTCCAAGATTTCGTTAAACTATCTGGTTAAAAAACCCACTGCCATCTCTCCTAAACAGCTCCATGTTTCCACAGGTATGCCATCTGAACCAAAAGCCTTTCCATTCTTCACCCTCTTCGTAGCTGTCTTACTTCCTCCCTCCTAATCCGTTGCACTTCCTGATTCACTATCCCCGCATCATCCAACCTTCTCTTTATCTTTCTCTCATTCTCTTCATTCATCAGCCCCTCAAAGTACTCTTTCCATCTGTCAACACTCTCCTCACTTGTGAGTATGTTTCCTTCATTATCCTTTATCACCCTAACTTGCTGCACATCTTTCCCAGCTCAGTCCCTCTGTCTAGCCATCTGACCCAATATTGATGGATTTTCTGTAAATCAGCAAGTCAAATGGTATAGGAAATACTTTTTCTAAAGATCTAAATCTCTTCTGCCCCATTAATAGAACAATTGGGAGGGTCAGGCATATGTCGTACAGGATACCATGACTCTGGAACAGACTCCCCATCTACGTAAAATAAAGTTTATCTTTGTCCATAGCCAACAGCAACTTGAATCTATGTATGGAAAACAGAAAATGTTTCCCAGGACTGCACTCTATTCTACTAATGGGCAAAAGCAGTTCTTAAATACTTTATCCCATGCATGGGTTCCTTCACATTATTTACAGTATGATCTCAGTTATTGTGACTAGGGGTAATATATCATTATCGATCATGGGATGGGTATGGCCAGTCTAACATCAAAACAGAAACTGGCTAGGCTTAAAATGGCCCACGACAGCAGCTAGCCTAATACTTACCTATCAACCTATATACATGAACACTTTATAATTATTGTTTAAAATTGAAATGTGTCTATATGAAGGTGGGTATGAAGGCTGTTTATCCTTTTTAGATAATACAGCCACCACAGATTTCTTCCAAGATGGTGGTGTTTCCTCACCTTTTAAAATAGTATTAACCAAAATCTTACAGATCTTTATCATTTTCTTCCCTCCTGACTTTCAGACCTCAACAGGAATACCATCTGTTCCAGGAGACCTCCCCAACTGACTGATCATACATCACCATTTTTATCTCACATCTTCCCATCTTAACTGTCACTAAAGTCTCTTCATCCCACCTTGGCGTAATAAAGTCTTCTGTAAATGTTTCCATTTGTGCAATTTCTTGGTTTCCATATCCTTCTGCTTTATAAATATTTTCATAAAATTTCTAAAATATCTCTCATACCGGTACAGGATCTCTTATTTTTCTATCTGGCAACAGCTCTTTCTTGACCTGTAACAAAGTTTTGTGCATGATGACTTTCTACAGGCCTTGTAGGTGAACATGTAGGTTGGTACACATCTTATATATATTTCTATATATATATATATATATATATATATATGTATATATATATATATATATATATATATATATATATATATATGTATATTATATATACACACACACACACACACACACACGCACACGCACACGCACACGCACACGCACACACACACACACACACACACACACACACACACACACACACACAGATACAATGCAGTTAGGATGCAGGCCACATATAACAGTGTTACCATTGTGTGTTGTAGGAGATGTCAGGCATTAAAAAGATAGATTTTCCACATCTGCCAACCCTAGACCTAAGAAGAGTATACAACACTTTGTATGTAAATACACAGAACACTGCAGAGCAATTATGTGGTCTATTTAATGGAAACTTCCACTGCAGTATTCATTTAATATCTACAGTCAAATATTTGTATGCTATGCTACATTACATGATTGTGTGGAAACAGCTTCAGCAGCAGGGAACCATCCTAGTAGGACTGCCACACTTGCTGTAGCAATGTATGAGGAACAGGACAGCATGTCAGATGAGGAAAAGGCAATAGCAGAATCCCACGCATGGCAGATGTGGGCATAATACATCATGGCACTGGTAGAAAAGGCAGTGCCTGGTCCACAACTATGTTCTGTGACACACAAAACACAAAATAAAATAATACATGCATTATCAAACCTAGGCTATGTAATACAGAGCACGAATGGCAGTGCTGTGCATCAGCTTTTACCTAAGCAACTCAGAGGATGGAATGAGCATGGTTAACATTTGCAAAGCTAGGCAGTGACAGGTGACAGGAATGCAACTATCATATGGGCCAGGGTCTTGGGAGGTGGGTGTGGTAGCTATGCCATCTAACTGAAGGTTGTGGGAAGTTAGGGATCACATTCCCCCAGAGGCAGGGTATAGCTACAGTGTAGCAAATGCTGGCAAAGTGCCCTGTGGTCATGTAGTTGGATGCAGTCTTAGGCAGAGATGGTGCACAACTACAGAAGCATGCATGTCCACCTTGTTGGGAACCATCAGACACACTGCATCCCATAACAGTATGTTGATTGCGTATGTGTGGCACTCCATCTATCCACAAGGGATTGTTATCATGCAGTAATACAGTGGCAGGGAAAAGGAGCATTGCTGGCCAGGTATATGAGTCTGGTCACAGCAGGTGTGGTGGCCTCTGTGGTCAAAGTTGACAGTGTCCCTGTCTCAAGAGTGGTGTGATTCACATGGGTACACCCAACCTGTGACCAACCACCTCATACCCACACCCTTCCATGTCTATGGGCAGCAGAATATGCATGGACAGACAGAAGGATTTTTATCAACTACCACATGAATTCACCAATGAATGCCATGACAGCCACCCGTGACCTGAGCAGCACAATCTGTTTACTGTCTCAGCATCACCATGCAGAAGTTGGACGTAATCCTGCATGACTATATAGTGCATACATCATGTCCATAATATTGTGGGTAACACCTGTCCCTGTTTCACTGAAATGCACATGTACTGATTGATGCCAAATGTTATGTACAACTTAGCACAAAGCGAAAGGCATGACAAAGAAATGAACGCAAAATAAAACAAGTACCGGGAATCCAAACAAACACCACTGGACTTTAATAAAATAAAATAAAATAAATGCACAATACGATGAAGCGCTTTTCGTCTAGTGTGTGACTAGACTTCCTCAGATAACAAACTGCATCACAGGTTCCACTTAAATACTTTTTTCTCACCCCATTCTGATTAATGAAATTAGTTAACTGGTTATTAGAATTCAATAACTAATCAGCTGGTAAGTAAATATACAATAACTCAACTCAATAAAAGTGCATGAAAGAATGCAACAAGATAAGTTCATAGTAAATGCAGTACATGTATACTACATAAATACAAAGATAAAACGTAAATAAATACAGGAATAAAAATAAAGATAAATTCAGGAATGCAAATCCCATAATATTCAGGAATATAAATCCCATAATATTCACGAATAAAAATCCTATAAATATCCCATAATATTGCCCTCCTTAAGATGTTCCTATGCTAGTCATCTACTCTGACTCGGTTAAAGTGTAAAATTAAATAAAACAGAACCTAGATGTCTTAGATAAAAAATGTAAAATATACAAACTAATCCGATTAATCATAATGCCACTTTGTGCTAGTAATAGAAGCAGTACCAAAGCCAAGGATTATATACTAGACCAGGGGTCTGCAACCTTCACTATCAAAAGAGCCATTTTGGCCCCTCTCCCACCAAATAAAATTCATCGGGAGCCAGAAAACCTATTTGATCCCTAAAATGAAGATAACACAGCGTATAAAGTTTCATATATAGTTATTATACTAAATATAAAAAAACGAAGTTTATAAGAGTAATATTTAAAAGCTGTCCCTATTTTTGTTCCTTTGTTGGGATTGCACGATTGGTGTGTGTGTGTGTGTGTGTGTGTGTGTGTGTGTGTGTGTGTGTGTGTGTGTGTGTGTGTGTGTGTGTGATATCTCTCAATCTCTTAGAACAAGAAATCTGGACAAAGCCATAAATAATGGGGCACAAAGGCCCAAACATAGGGGCACATTTTAAATATTGCTCTTACAAACTTAAAAAGTTGATAGAATGGCAGATTTTGCATCAGCATAAATTTTCTGAAGGGTATGAAGTCTGAAACTCAAATGTCTATTTTTATTATTTCAGCCCTCAATGATTTGCCAGAAAACCACAATTTTATGAGCAACAGAGCAAAAATATGAGGCAAAAAAGGACATTCTGCAAAAATCTGCACAGTTGAGAGATAACTCTGTGTGTGTGTGTGTGTGTGTGTGTGTGTGTGTGTGTGTGTGTGTGTGTGTGTGTGTGTGTGTGGAGAAAATGGCATGTTAACAGAAACCATGTTATTCTAGCAAGTTTCAAAGTTTATAAGAGCAATATTTTAAGTCCATCCCTATTTTAGTTCCTTTGTTCCCCTTTATTTGTGGCTCTGCCCAGATTTCTTGTGGTAAGACTTTCAGAGGTATGGAAACCTTTCAGGAGATGCTGTTGCTGCCAGGGGATCGCTTGATTGCTCTCACTGTGTTTGGAATGCATGGCAACAGAAATCATGTTATGCTAGCAAGTTTCTAAGTTTATAACAGCAATATTTAAAGTCCATCGCTTGATCACTCTGTGTGTGTGTTTGTGTGTGTGTGTGTGTGTGTGTGTGTGTGTGTGTGTGTGTGTGTGTGTGTGTGTGTGTGTGTGTGTGTGTGAGTGTGTGTGTGATGCGGCAGAGTGGCCATTATTTCTCAAAGCTACAGGGAGCCACTGCAGAAGGGTGGAAGAGCCACATGCGGCTCCAGAGCAGCAGGTTGCAGACCCCTGTACTGGACCCTTAGTAAGTTTTTAACAAGTTACTTATAAATAGGGTCCTATACCAAATTGTACTTAATGGATGTAGGTTACAACTTTAACATCCAGGATAAATGGTATACCACAACATCTGGGAGGTTTTATTGCAACTCCACCTTTGTGGTTTATCTAACTCAATGCCAACTTTGCACCGCTTTCTACATTGGGAAGATGGATGGACCGTAAATTGAGAGAGCGGGTTTATGAGCATCTATATTACATCAGGAAAGGGAAAATGCATTAGCTAACCACATAAAGTTGAACCCAATCCACACATTTAAATTTAGGGTCATTGATTACATTGCTAAAGACCCTAGAGGCAGACCGAGGTCCTTATTCCTGGAGAGACTAGAATTAATTTGGCAATTTCATTTAGATGCGTGCCACTTTCCAGGCCTTTATGAAATGTGTTCCATCCACTGCCTGTTAAGACTTAGATAGATGAACACTAGTTAAAGTTTAGGATACAGACTTTCTAGGTGCGACGACTTTCAACACTAATATTAAGTACAATTTGGTGTAGGACCCTATTTATAAGTAGCTTGTTAAAAACTTACAAAGGGTCTAGTATATCATCCTTGGCTTTGGTACTGCTTCTATTACTAGCACACAGTGGCATTATGATTAATCAGATTAGTTTGTATATTTTACATTTTTTATCTAGGACGTCTAGGTTCTGTTTTATTTCATTTTACACTTAAACCGAGTCAGCATAGTTGGACTATTTATTTAATTTTATTTATTTTACATTTGTTAACCAGGCTAGTCTAACTGGATATATTTCCATTTTCAGTAGAGGCCTGGGGAGAAAAGCTCCAGTAGTAGCAAATAGAAATTAAAATTAATGTTGTTACATAGTAAATGAAAGGATTACAGTAAAAAATACAAGTAATAATAAAACAGAATAGGTATTTACACTAGGAAAAGTGACAAAGTATAGGATAAATTATTATGCAGTATAATTGATGAGGAATTTCAGTACATCAAACAGGATAGACTACACACAGTATGTTGATTTGAGTTCACCAGTTACAGTCCTGCTTCCAAGGAGTAAGCAGTAAAGTTTTGGTAAATTTAGTGGGAGGAGGCAATATCAGTAGTGAAAGCAGAAGATTAGTCAGGGCTGCTGCAGGGGCATAACAAGTGTGTTTTGAGGTGTCTTTTGAGGTTTTGTTTAAAGAGAGGCAAGGAAGAAAGTAAAGTTAGTTCATTGGGCAGTAGGTTCCAGTTTTTTCCCACTGTGTTAGAAAACAGGGAATCTCCATCCAAGTTGTTAGACTTGCTTATGCTAGCAAGAAGTCTGCTAGAAGAGCGTAGGGAATTTAGATTTTTGTAGGGGATTATGAGATTGGAGAGTATAGGAGTGCTGTTAGGTTGGTAAAATATCTTGTGGGCAATGGTGAGTTGGGAGAATATCAGATGGTTTTGAAGTTCAAGCCAGCCTAGCTGCATTAGATTCAGACAGTGGTGAGTTCTAAAGGGATTGCCAGTGGCAAATCTGGTGATGTTATTATAGGAATTTGTTGGTTTGATAAGATTATTTTTCTTTAGGTTAGTATATATGGGTGAGGCGTACAGAAGAGTTGAGATTAAATGGGAGTGAGCAATCTTGGTTCTGGCTATCGGCGTTAGGAAAGATTTGATTCTATATAAGGAGCCTATTTTTCTGTTGACAGTTTTTATGGTGCTGTTTATATGGCTATCAAAATTAAGGTTATTGTCAATAGTAATTCCTAACAATTTAGTGGTAGAGTCGAGGGATATAATAGTGCCATTACTGGAAATGACTGAGAAATCTATGGGGGAGGACTTACTGGTGGGTGTAAAGAGAAGGAGCTTAGTTTTTTTCGCATTGAGAAGGAGGCAACATTTCGAGAACCATGCTTCTACTATGTTAAATACATTCTGAGTTACAGAATGTAGTTCTGATGGGGAGTTTGCTGAGCATATTAGCGTAGAATCATCTGCATATTGAATGCAGGTGGCTTGAGGAATTGCTACATGGAGGTCATTGATAAATAGTGAAAAATGAAGTGGTCATAGAATAGAGCCCTGAGGGACTCCAAGGGTGACTGGCAGAAGGAATGATATATTATTTTCCCAGAGAACTGCCTGTTGCCTATTGCTAAGGTAGGACCTGAACCATTGAACAGCCTGAGAGTCAAGGGAAAGGGATTCAAAAATGTTGATAAGAAGGGTGTGGTTTACCATGTCAAAAGCTTTTGAGAGGTCAATAAAGAGTGCAGATGAGAAGTTGTTTTTATTATGATTTCTATTGATGGCATCAGTAAAGGATAATAGGGCAGTTGTGATACTATGTGATAGCCTAAAGCCATGCTGGCAGTTTGCTATTATGTTATGTTGAGATAAATGGTTTAATAGTTGTTGGTGAATGCATTTTTCCATAATTTTTGCTAAGGGTGATAAAAGAGCTATCGGCCGGTAGTTAGAGTAATCATTTGAGTTACCACCTTTGTGTAGGGGGATAATATGGGAGGTTTTCTAGATGTCTGGAATGGTTCCCTCCTTAATGGTTCAATTTATGAGGATGGATATAGGGTAGGCAATTACTTTGGCTGCTTTTTGCAGGTATTCAGACGGTAGCTGGTCAGCAGAAGGAGTACAAGGCTTAAGTTTTTGGATGAATTTGTAGATGAGAGTGATAGAGATGGGTTGCAGATGGAATGTTGGTAGAGTGCCAGGTATGGTGGTGGGAAGGCTTGAGTTGTCTGGGATTAGTTGACTGACTAGTGATTGTAAGGTCTCTGTGAAGAAAGTATTGAAGCCATTGGCAGTTTGATGGGGGTATTTGGATCGGCCTCAAGTGGGGTAGGTGTACGAGAGTGCCCTGGGAGAAGGAGTTTATTGATACTAGACCAGAACTTCTGGGGATTGTTTTGGTAAGCTTGCTGTAATTTATAGTAGTAGTTCTTTTTGTCTGTAAGTATTGCCTTTTTTGTACTATTTCTCAACTGCCTAAAATTTTGTTGCTCAGAGATATTTTTGGTAGCTCTCCACTTAGCCCAAGACTTGTTTCTAAGCAAGATTTTCTGTCTAGTTTCTTTAGAAAGCCAGGGGGCTGGTTTGGACTTCATTCTGATAGACCGTTTAGGTGCATGCTTTTCAAGGATAGTTAAGATACTTAACAGCCTCTTCAAGTGGTAGAGTTTTTAAAGGGTTCCAGTCACAGGCACTCAGTTCATTTTGGAATAATTCTGGGTTAAAGTGTTTGTTGGTACGTGCAATCCTATATGTGGGGGGGGGGGGGTTGAAATATCATTTTTTGCCTTATAATGTAGGTCAAAGTATGATCACTTACATCGTCTGGCAGAGTTCCTACCTTATAAGCTTGTTTCTGTCTATTTATAAGTATCTAGTCTAAGGTGCTCTCTTTTTTGTTTGATTTGTTGATATTGGTTGTGGAGGTGATAGTTTGACTAAAGCCATGAAGGTTGATATGGGAGGTAGGATTATCAGCGTTGACACCTTTCCAGTCAGTATTAAAATCACCTAGTATAGGAACGTCTTAAGGAGGGCAATATTATGGGATATTTATGGGATTTTTATTCCTGAATATTATGGGATTTTTATTCCTGAATATTATGGGATTTGCATTCAAGTCCAGTGGTGTTTGTTTGGATTCTTGCTAGTTGTTTAACTTTGCATTCATGTACAAGTTAGCGACAGATCTTGAGTCATGGCAACATCACAAACCACCAAAGATCTCCCCTCTGAGGGATGTGTATATGTCAGAATCAGTGTGGATCACAGATATCATGTGGGCTGGGGACACCTGTGTAGTTTGGGTGGGATACAAATTACAAAAGGTCTACCAAATACTGATGAGGTTGAGGTTTCAATCTATCCCTGCTCAGGCTTCTTATATGTTGGGATGCACGTGAGGTCTCCAGTATTACTGTTGCTGGCAGTATCAATGTGTTATCAGACTGTGCCATTTGTAGGTTGACATCATCAAAAGACAGAAGAGACCAGCTAACATCAGTCATATGCTGCCCCCTTTTGCTAGACTTTCCAGCAGTAAGTCCATTAAAGCAAGTCTATAACATGTGCAGCCCCCTCCCTCTTCAGCAGTTAAACATGATAGAATCTGTGAATACATGTAGGTATTTACATAACTCACTGTGCAGGGCATTGCACAGTTAATTACGTAACTACCCGTAACTAGTGCAGGGCATTGCACAATGACTTACGTAACTACCCATAACCCGTGCAGGGCATTGAACAGTGAGTTACGTAACTACCCATAACTCATGCAGAGCATTGCACAATGAGTTACGTAACTACCTATAACCCGCGCAGGGCTTTGCACAATGAGTTACGTAACTACCAATAACTTGTGCAGGGCATTGCAAAATGAGTTATGTAACTACCCATAACTGGCACAGGGCACTGCAGTTGCAGACCTGACGTTCACGTAGGCAGACATGCAGAACCCTCTTGCTGAATAAGTCCTGCCTCATATGCACTGCACTAAACTACATGGGAATGTAATTGCTAGTACTAGTCTGTGGCACTTGTGCAGTCGTCACCAGCCCAGCTCTCACATTTAGGCCATCAATTGGTACAAGTTTTACTCCCCTTCCACAAATAGAGACACCAAGAATTCTTCCACCTCTGTGAGCTTCTTTTGTATTGGGGGTCAACCTTCCATGGGGGACATGTCTTATCAGCTAATCTTCACCAAAACTGATGCAGACTCCTATTGTAGTCCACACACACGCATCCACAACTGCCCCCATAAAACTTGTCTACATTACCTTGGGCAAGTATGTATGTGCCATGTGTGGAGAGAGACTGCAGTAATACCTCAGTCTGCTGAGAGGTGAATTTTTGAATCCCTATCAGCATCTCGAATGCTGACAATATCGAATTTGATATTGTCACAGTGAGAATGCCGAAAGGGCAGAATGTCGAACAGGTAAACAGAAACCTCCGTAAGAGGAGATTTCCTTTTACCTCAATGTAGTGCGGTCTCAGAGATGGTATATTTAAGTAGTGGGGGGTGCAGGGGTGCTTGCCCCCCTGCCTACACACTTTAGTTTTTTTTTGTTTTGCTTTTTTTTTTATTTTTTTATCGGCATTTGAAAATATAATAGGTTGATCATTTCAGTTCGACATTTAGTGAGTCAACCTATTACATTTTCGAAATGCTGATATAGACCAACATTTTTGAAGTTGCTGACTCTATGCAAGCCTATTACATGCAAGGTGTATGTGTGTGGTACACACTGGTCACTGTAAGTGCATATCTTACTATGGATGTCCTACATGACTGTAAACTGCTGTGTGAAACCCATAGGGTGTCCGCATATCTGTCCTCTGTTATGCTTTAACAATTTCTATCATTTCCTATTCATACCACATTTATGGGTCTGTTACCATGACATCTCTTACTGCATCAGCACAATGAATCCCTGTAATACGCCACTCATCCCCTCCACCAAAATGCATTATTGTGCCACACCCAATGTACAAGGACCATCATGCCCTGAGTAGCCTGTGATCTGTACATGTTAACAGTGGTGTGCCCCCAATGGCTTTCGATATCCTCCCATAGCCATAGAAAACTGTTCTTCTATGTCCCTGTTGGTGTTCAGTACAGTGCAGGGTTACATAACCAGGTGTCCCATCATTCATTAGTATGCCTATTTCAAACTCCACTGTCCTAATGCAGCATTGTCCTGATTCCAGGGGTGCTTGTATTCCTGTGGTCTCTCATAAAATATGTTGTGCACTTTCTATCCTGTTAATTTGGGCTTCATAGTGTGGCAGCTATGTTACTGGGAGACTTGATTACATCTGTCTCTGAATTACTACCACGACACATGACTCACTACCACAATACATCTTAGTGTTAGCCCCCATGTTTTGCTTGTTCTTCCCAGGGCTATACAATACATGCTTGTGCATGACATCCACAAGGCTTATAGCACTGCAGGTCTGCTCTACATTACTGTTTTATTACACCTTGTTGCTGTACTATGATTTGTGTAACATGATGCCCGACTGAGCATCTCTGTGCACGAGGCTACCAGTTTGCACCTTAAGTTCACCTATCTGAGTTACTGTGGCTGCTTCAGGGATCGGTACATGCAAAGCAATTATGCATGGTGCTTGTGACAGCAAGATTTTCTTAAACTTTCTTCAAATAGATTTCCAGGAGTGCCTGCTCAGCCATTATGATGGCCATTTGTACGTTTGATGTCTGGCATGAACGTGCCACTATGGTAAGTGATGCCATTGGCATCACTCATTCTGATGTGTAGATCAGACACTACTATAGCATCCTGTGGTGGCATCTTCCTGACCTACTTAGTCAGTGGGAAGAAGAGATTGAAGACAGACAGAGACAGAGTTTTACTGTAAGCACCTTTTTTTTCCTTTTCCAGGTCCAACACTGTACTGAGTTACTCCTACTTTGTCTTACAGCAGCAGAGGAGCAGTGAAGAACACTGAGCGATGTCTCAAGAAGTAGAAGCCCCTCTCCTGGAAGAAAGAGGCTTATGCCATGTGCACTGCTTTGCACAGCTTTAACAGTATGTGTAACATACGTGCATGCTAATGAGTTCTCTTTTTGTTTTCTTCTGCAGGCTGCAGATTCAGCTGTACTAGTGGCAGAAGAGTAGTAGTAGTCACCTTAGCCTACAACAGTGACAGTAACAGTAAGGGTAACCCTCTGGTGCTGGGACATCAGTGGGCACAAGGCCTACCTCTCAGCTGGGGGGTGGAGGTAACATTGCGAAAGGTGTCCTGGATAACTCACTGGAGGTCTTTGTAGCCACTGCATGGCAGGGATCAGAGGCTCCTCTTCTGATAGTGGCCCAGAGGAGGTCCCTGTGATCACCCTGTGTCAGCTGTGTAGGTTGATGTGTATGGTCTACCTGCACTCGAATGCACGACTCACAACAATGAAGCATTCTTGGCATGGGTGGTTGAATCATTCAATTAGGAGGTGCCAACAACTGTTGTCTTCTGGTATATTGCATGATCAAGTGTCCACCCACCATCTGTATTTGTCTAGCTGCTATCCCCTCATTTTGTGTCATTACTACCCATATCTCCCTTTTTCTGCATTTATGTTTGTTTTTGTGCCTGTGCAGTGTTCTTTTCAACCTCTGTCCCTCCCCTAACCATTTCTCATTACCTTTTCCTGCTGTTTCTTCCTCTTATATGAAAAATGGGATTCTTTCACACACACACACACACACACACACACACACACACACACACACACACACACACACACACACACACACACACACACACACACACACACCATGCCCTCCCTTATGGTTACCCTTATGTATTTTCCACTGATTACTATTTCCACCTTTCTTGCTTTTCTATCCCCTTTCTTCTCCATTTATGTGATGAGTTGGGTTGGCACCTTGTTGTACTGGCCTGTCTTTCCTGTGCCTTTAGCAGTAATGCAGTATTGCATTACACTCGTCTGTGCACATACCCTTGTATCCACTCTGGCATACTTTCTATTATACTAACTATTCCAGTTATATGCACTTTGATAACATGAATTCTCCACTGAGCATGCTGATGCCACCTGTCCTCATTACATGGCCACAGTAATTTTTTGTACATTATATTTTGTTGACTGTTGGGATTACGAAAGCCCTGACACATATCAAAGTAGATACTTGGCTGTGTATAACTATGGGATTCTTCAAATTTAGCACTGAGCAGCTGCAAAGCGTATGTCTATGAATCCCAGCACAAACTGTACAAAAGCAAAATAACAGTAAGACTAAATGCTTTTGAGATAAGTAGTTTGCTGAATGTCAGAAATTTAGTTCAATGGAAAATGGATACCTGCTTCTGCGTTCTATACAGCTGAATTTGGTAATAAAAAAAACTGTGACATGGCTTGTACATCCAGTTTTGGAAAGGAAACTGGGAATGGCTTCTTCAGAGAAAGAGTGGACTGGCAATATTCGTGTTTATGAATACATGAACATGGAGAAGCAAAATGTTCCATTTTTGATTGGACATGGTCGGTGAGCTGACACAGGATAATCGTTGTGGTATTTTTCAGTCTTTTGAAGAGAGCATTCCAAAGAAAATAGTGATGGAAAGGCACTGTAGGCCAGGAGTACAAGTTATTACTTCTCAACTTGCAGGGAGAATGTCTGCTTTAGTCAGAATTCCACCTGCATATACTAGTATCTTAGTAAAAAAAATGAAGCTTTTTTAATAAGGTTTGTGTTTTGTAAATGCATAAAATAGTGTCCTGTTTTTAAGCAGGGAAGGATATAATAATGTAAAATAATGACACCTTTAAAACAGTTTTCTGCCCCAAATCCAACTGTTCTGTTGTAAGATATGATGTTGCTGAGAAAAAATGTTAGCTGGTCAAAGTCTACTCTTGATAGAAAGGAGAAGTTAAGCTACCTTTCCAGGCAGTAAAGCTAAACTGTACACAAGCTTGTTTGAAACAAAGAATCTTCATTTTTTACTCATATTTATAGTATTTCCAGTTTGTGGGGATTATTCAGGATTAGAAATATCACAAGTTAAACAGTTAGTATGTGTCCATTTCTCTTTCCCTTATGCAGTATCCGAGTCGGCCTTATACCAAGCTTGCGTGCACCAAAAACTCTCGAGCTAAGCTGCTACCCACAATGCCCTTCACTCAGTTACCTCAGATCGAGTTTACATGCAACATATAGAAGAACCAGAAAGTCAGAGGCCATCTCTACGCAGAAACCCTGAAACACCACAAAGACCTAGAAGATCCGCCAGGAGCCTTTGGTGGGGGTTGGTGGGAGGGTGTGATGACTGGAAGAAGATCAACAACTCAGATGGAATGTTATGGTAAGACATAACTTCTTTATCTGAAGTTGTTAATCTTCTTCCTATTCATCACTGATGGGACAGAATCCCAAGCTACTTGGAGAACCTGGGTGGCCCTTATGGAAGAACATTCCTGAGAACCATTGAACCAAAGGCCGCTCTTCCCCTGGAAATCAGATCCAATTTGTAATGCTTGATAAAGGTATGGGGTTTAGCCCAAATGGCAGCTGCACAGATATCATCCATGGAGGCCCTAGAGTGGAAGGCAACCAATGCTGCAATAGCTCTAGTTGAGTGAGCTTTGATTTGACCAGGCTTAGATTCAATCATAAGCGAATATGAAAAGCTAATGCAATCTCTGAGACATTTTGACAAGGTAACTTTTGATACTGTACCTCCCATTCTAGGGCCCACAAAGGAAACGAAAAGTTGGTCCGACTTGCGAAAGAACTTAGTTCTGTCCAGGTAGAAACGTAATTGTCTATGAACATCCAATGAATGTAGGCAGTATTCTCCCTTGTTTGAATAATTTGGAAAGAATACAGGGAGCTCAATGGATTGATTAATCAAAAAGTCGGAAACCGCCTTGGGAAGAAAGGATGGGTTAGTACGAAGTGATACCCTGTCCTTATGGAAGCTCAGATAAGGGTTCTTGATACATAAGGCTTGCAACTCAGATATTCGTCTGGCTGAAGTGACCGCCACCAGAAATAAGGATTTCCATAACAGGAATTTTAGGTCACATGTTGCCGCAGGCTCAAAAGGGGGTAGAGAGGGAGACTGAAGAACCCAGGAGAGATTCCATACCTCCACCGGCTGCCAGATGGGAGGTCTGCTGTGGAATATTCCCTTGAGGAAGGTCTTGCAAAGTTGGGTGGAAATAAGCGGAACTCCATCTGACCCATTATGGAAGTTGGAAACAGCTGCTAAATGGACTCGAATGGTGGAAGCTGATGCACCGTTGTCAAACAACTCAGCAAGATAATGAAGAATACTAGCTACAGGAGCTGAAAATGGATCTAGCTTCCGCTTATGTAACCAAATAGAGAATCTTTTCCATTTGTCCCTGTAAAGTTTTCTGGTGGATGGTTTATGTGAGGCCAGGATAATATCACGGATGGATGAAGAAAGGGTTTCCTGCCTGGCAACTAACGGAAGTGGAGAAACCAAGCTGTCAGCTTGAAAGTGGACAGATTTGAGGGAGTTAGCCCTTGTGGGTGAGATATGAGGTCCTGGCGAGTGTCTAGGATCCAAGGAGGTTGTAACAGATGAGGTTGGAGGAAGGAAAACCACACTTGATGAGGCCAGAATGGGGGAATGAGGATCACTTTGCTTCTCAACCAAAAGGCTTTCTTTAGAAAAAGAGGAATCAGGGCAATCAGAGGATAAGCATAAAGGAGACCTGTGGCCAATCGTGAATCAAAGCGTCTCTTGGTGACTCCCCGTGAGGGGGAAAGAGGGCAAAGTAGGTGCTGCATTTTGTGTTTGAGGGGGAGGCGAAAAGATCGCAGCATGGCTGGCCCCAATGGCTGAAGATTTCTGCCGTCACACTCGGATTGAGAGACCACTCGTGAGGACGGAGGATGCATCTGCTTAGTCTGTCCGCAATCACGTTGGAGCTCCCCGGGATATGCGTTGTCATTAGAAAGCAGTTGGAAGCTATCGCCCACTGCCAGATTCTCATGGCTTTGCGACATAGGGGGTAGGATTTGGTCCCTCCCTGTCTGTTTATGTACCAGACAATCAACATGTTGTCCGACTGGATAGCAATTGTTCCAGACGGAAGGAGTGGGTGGAAAGCTTGCAATGCTAATAGCACCGCTCTTAACTCTAGGACATTGATATGCAAGTTGACCTCTATACTGGACCACGTGCTCTGGACTGTCTTTCCCTGGAAGTGGCTGACCACCCTATCAGAGAAGCATCCGTGGTCACTATGGAACTGGGTTGGTGATCCTGGAAGGGGCGACACCAAAGATTTTCATTTGTACTCATCCACCAGAGGAGATCTTGTTTGCAGGTGTTTGTGATGAGGATCTGTGAGCTCAAGAGGTGAAAATTGGATATCCACTGGGACTGAAGAAGCCACTGTAGCAGTCTCATGTCTAATCTGGCTAGGGGAACAATTGGGATGGCAGCAGCCATAGACCCCAGAGCCTGGAGAACTTCTCTTGCAGACACCTTTCTTTGACAGAGCATCATTTGAACTTGTCCCCTTAATGTCTGAAGCCTGTGAGGAGGAAAAGAGACCAGACTTGACAGAACCGACACCCAAAGGGGGCCTCGGAGCCTCAGACACTGCCGTTGTCTGCACCAAGGAAAGGGGGTCCTCTCATAGACGTCAGGTATATGAGCCTCAGAACCAAGGGATCCAAGGGAGGAGGGTATGTAGGGGTCGCCAGTGTAATAGACCTAAAGCCCAGAGTGGAATGGGATCTAGGAAAATTTGTAAGTCCCCTGGCGGTCAGCAGCTGATCAAAAAGACACACCACATCCAGTTCTGAAAGGCTCCTGGTGGTCCTTACCGATGCCCCTGAGAGGGAATCAGGCCAGTCCAAAAAAAGACTGAAGGCTTGTCCGGCAAATGGATCCGCAGATGAAGAGTACTGGGTTTGTGATGTATCACAGAATGGCACCATCGATTCCAATTTGGAAACTGGCAACAAAGGAATGATCGGAGCTGAGAACGGGCTCGGAGCTGAGGTCACAGCTGTGGTGGAGGTCAATAACGGCTCCAAAGTTGTTGTTGGAACTGATGTCAGGACGGAGATGGGAGATGTCGGTGCCGAGATGGAGGCAGACAAACTGGTCGAAACCGAGGTTGTAGTTGTCAAACAATCCCTTGGTTCTGAGGCTCATATATCTGACGTCTATGAGAGGACCCCCTTTCCTTGGCACCAACAACGGCAGTGTCTGAGGCTCTGAAGTCCCCTTAGGGTGTCGGTTCGGTCAAGTCTGGTCTCTTTTCCTCCTCACAGGCTTCAGACATTAAGGAGCAGGGGCAGGCGCCAACAAGGTGACCTCGGTATGAATCACTGGAGCCAAACTCGGAGCCGAGGTGGTCGGTGCCAAGGAGGCAGTATGGTGCTCAGTGGAAATCTTATGGGCCTTGTGCTTATGGCTTTTGTCCCTATCACTGGCCGGTGAAGAGGGGTCTGAGCGAGGATGCTTCTTGTCCACAGAAGGAGGGGATGAGACCTCCGACGCAGAAATAGCCTCCGAAAAAGGCGAAGGAAGCAGGCCCTTAAGGATCAATTTATTTCGTCACTCATTCAGCGTCCCCTGACTGAAGCTGGCACAAATATCATATGGAGGTTTTGCAGATAAATGCGGAACCCCCAAACAATACACACACTGTTCATGAAGGTCACTATTTGGGAGTTTACCACTGCAAGAAGAACAGTGTTTAAACCCCGTAGTCCCTTTCTTCTCAGACATAGTAAGAAACGCTCACACACACAAAAAATAGAAGAAAGTGAAGAAAAGGGAAAGAGGGAAATACCAACAATGATATTGGGAATACCACAAGAGGAGAAGGGCCAATACCAACAATGGTACGAAAGGAAATACCTGTGGGTAGAGCTGAGTGTAGTAACGATACAAGAAATTAGCAAGCTAACAGGAAAAAATCCACAAAAAACTTGTAAAATTTAGAAAAATATAACAGCTGGAGAGCTCGGTGAAAAGCTGCTATATGGCTGCACGGCAAACAAGATCTGAAGTAACTGAGTGAAGGGCATTGTGGGTAGCAGCTTAGCTCGAGGGTTTTTGGTGCACGCAAGCTTGGTATAAGGCCGACTCAGTTCCGAGGGCTTGGAACCAAACCCATCAGTGATGAATAGGAAGAAGATTAACAACTTCAGATGAACTATTAATGTCATGAGTGTGTGCTTGTGTGTATGTAAGCATGAGAGAGATGAACAGTAAAAGGCAAACTACCTGGTACATGATACTACTGATGTAAGTTAACAGACTGAGGCGCACTTGCAGCATTCCTACAAAGGTGGCAGGTGAGGATGGTGATAACCCTAGAATTAAGCAAAGACAACAAAATGCTCCTATTCATTTGTATCTGCCGTGAAATGCTACGTTGTTGCCTGTTCTGCTATTCAGTATGCATTCTGATTTACTCTATACATTATGCACTCTTCTTTGAAATATTTGATATTGTTTTCTTCTAGTTGTCATACTGTACACAGTTTGGTAACAAAAAGTCATAAGTTCAATTTCTTCTGGTTCAGTACAAATCCTGAACACAGGAACATCTAAAAAAGATTTTGGGCACTAAACATTTTTTTTTTTTAAAGATAGACTTCTGTGGAATAGTTTCAAGTTATACCTTGTGTTGTCCAAAGTGGGTAATTTTCACCCAAACCTGAGATTCTACAGGACAGATTTTACCCGCAAGAAGTTCAAAAGACTATCTTTCACTTCATTTCCAAAATAGACATTCACCTGTATAAAAGTGTACTTTTTCTATGGTTGTATAACAAGTTAAGGTGTGTCAGATACAGAATCATAGCTTTTTGCAGCAATTAGAGGAAAACAGAGAAATATTTATTGCCCTGCAATGACAGAATTTTTAACCATCTTTTTTTTTTTTTTTTTTTTTTTTTGCTGTAGACAACTATCTAAATAGGTACTGCGAAAAGAGGGCAGGGTAGTTGAGCTGTACAATTGACTAGCTGCTTTTCACTGCTGGCATAAAAAAAAAAAAAAAAAAAAGTATTTTAAATATACAACTGGCACCACCTAGTGGGAAATAATGTGCAACCAGAACAACATTAATTTATTTTATTTTTTATTTACTATTTGGTAACTGGATAGGTGGGCTAGTCCAAAGACCTTTTCAGCCATGACCCGAAAGTACAGAAACAAATGAACACAACATGACTAGTCAAGAAGCATGTAATACACAAGAACAAATCTAAAATCAAATATTTTTAAAGGGTCTGGGAGCAATACTTGTTGCAGATATGTATGCTTGTTACACAGTGTTTTGTACGGAGAAGCATTGCAGAGATAGCGTTAACAGTAAAATCAAAGTTGTTTACAATATTTACAGCATATACATAAAACCCATATTGAATTTCAAAATTTCATTTCAATAAACATACAGGACAACATTTAGGATAACAAGCAGGGAAAGACTGCCTTGCTGGAGACAGTATGCTGTTTGATAACAAATGGTGATGTTAACCAGTGTCCCTAAAGTACATACACTTAGTTTCTTTGTGCAAGTGCTCAGAGAAGGCCTTTTTGATCTCAGCGAAAAATTCCAAGCCCCTTAATTTAGATGGGAATCTGTTCCATAATATTGGGCTTGGTAGAGAGAAGGTATGTTCTCCAGGAGTTGTTTTACATGGAGGTCTGCTTAGCATGAGTACTTCTTTCTCCTGGGTACTTCTCAGGGAGTAAACCTGTTTTTGGATGGGTAGTTAACATCTCAAAGGTATGCAATACCCACTATTTAGTATTTTGTGAATAACAGCACTTAGGAGAAAAATTGACTTTCAGTAACTAGAAGGCATTTTAGACACCGCTGGAGACTGCAATGGTGAGATCAAGAAGTTATGTACTCACCATAATGTTCGATGTATGTAGTCCATCTCGCTTCACATTCTTACCCGTGGGTTCGGAGCCGAATGTCGGCTCCGACTCGGCCATACTTTAGCTCAAAGTCTTTCAATTGGCTGGGCTAACATGGTATCCCATGCTGCATTGCTCTCTATCCCCAGATCTAGTTTGCTGCGAGCACGAGCACTCACTCTCCATGCATAACAACATCTAAGGAAGAAAGAACAAACGAAGAATGAAGGGAACTCTGAAACCAGGCCTAACCTCCAGATCCTCCAGGACGGGGGAAGGTGGGGGGGTAAGTAAGAATGTGAGGCGAGATGGACTGCATATATCGAACGTTATGGTGAGTACATAACTTCTTGATGTTGTGTAGTCCAATCTCACCTACATTCTTACCCGTGGGACAGCGTCCCCAGCACCTAAATCCTGGGAGGCCCAGTGGAAATTACTCCTGAGCACTGTGGAACCAAAGGAAGACTTGCTTCTAGATACCACATCTAACTTGTAATGAGTAACAAAGGTGTGAGGAGATGCCCAAGTAGCCACAGCACAAATATCATCCATAGACAATCTGGCCTGAAAAGCTGTACATGTAGATACAGACCGGGTAGAGTGAGCCTTCACTCGGAACGGTAAATCTCTTCCCCCTGAAGTATAAATGAAAGAAATACAACTGGAAATCCACCTGGACAACGTGACTTTGGAAACAGGAGACCCAATTCTGTTTTCCAAAAATGAAACAAACAACTGATCAGATTTTCTGAGGTCCTTTTTTCTGTGCAAATAAAATCGTAATTGTCTGTGCACATCCAACTGATGAAATTTGAATTCTGCCTTGTTCAAGAACTGAGGAAAAAACACTGGTAATTCAATGGATTGGTTAAGGTTACTAACTGATGCTACTTTGGAAAGAAAGGAAGGATTTGGTCTGAGAGAAACCCTGTCCTTATGAAAAATCAAATAAGGTGGTTTAATTGATAAAGCTTGAAGCTCTGAAACACGTCTGGCTGACGTGATGGCTACCAAAAAGACAGTCTTCCAAGTTAAGAATTTTAAATGACATGTGGCTGCAGGCTCAAAGGGAGGGTGAAGTAAGACCCCGTAGAACAAAGTTTAACTCCCAAGGCATAACAGGATCAGAGACAGGAGGACGAAGCAACAAAGTGCCTTTCAGGAAAGCCTTACTGAGTCTATGTGCCATTAGACTAGGTTTGTCTGCGACGTGAAAGGTAGAAATCGCCGCCAACTGGACTTTAATCGTTGCGGCAGCTGATCCCTGGTTGAAAAGCATAGAAAGGAACTCCAATACTGCCGAGATTGGAGCTGTGTAAGGGTCAATCTGTTTGGCATGTGCCCAGATGGAAAATCTCTTCCATTTGCTGTAATAAATCTTCCTGGTCGAAGGCTTATGAGAGGAAGATAGAATATGAACCACCTCCGGCGAAAATTGGTGAAGCCTAACTAATGACGGAAGTGGAGTAGCCAAGCTGTCAACCGGAGGGTCTGAAGAGAGGGATGGAGCTGCCCTGACATGTGAGTCAGTAAGTCTGGTTGTGGGTCCAGAATCCAAGGAGCGTCCATGAGATAGGGATGGAGAAAGGGGAACCAAATTTGATGAGGCCAGTGTGGAGCAATCAGAATCATTTTGCTTCCCAAGGATTGCACTTTCTGAATAACCTTTGACAGCAAAGGAACCGGAGGGAAGGCATATTGTAGACCGTTGAATCGTGGAATAGAGCATCCCTGGGTGACTCCCCATGAGGAGGGATAAGGGTGAAGTAGCTGCTGCATTTGGCATTGAGGGGGCTGGCAGAAAGGTCGCAGCAAGGCTGACCCCACCTGCGGAAAATCTGCTCCACAACTTGACAGTTCAAGGACCACTCGTGAGACATCAGAATAGCTCTGCTTAGCCTGTCTGCGATCACACTGGACTTCCCCGGAATGTGCGTTGCTACCAGAAAACATTGGGAAGACACTGCCCCCTGCCACACCCGCATAGCCTCTCTGCAAAGGGGATATGACTTGGTTCCTCGCTGTTTGTTCAGATACCATACCACCAACATATTGTCTGAGTGGATTGCAATAGTCCCGAGAGGAAGAAAGCTCTGAAGTGCTTGCAATACTAATAGCACTGCTCTCATCTCCAGGACATTGATATGCAGATGCATCTCGTGCTCTTGCCATGTGCCTTGGACTGTCCTGCCTAGATAATACCCCCCCCCCCCCATCTGGGAGGCATCCATGGTGACCGTGGCAACCGGAGGCGAAGGAATGAAGGGCTTTTCCGCAATGAGGTTGTTGATGTAAAGCCACCAACTGAGATCCTGTTTGCACCTGTCTGTAAGTAGAATAGGGTGAGAGAGTTGAAGACGTTGAAGAGAGCACTGGGCGAAGAGTAGCCACTGAAGGAGCCTCATATGTAACCTTGCCAGGGGGACTAACATAATCGTAGCAGCCATCGTCCTCAACAATTGGAGGTCCAGTCTTGCATTCAGTCTTCTCAGAGGGAGCAAGGCGTAAATCTGTTGTTGTAAGACTCTGATTCTTTCCTGTGGTAGAAACGCCCACATGAGGATGGTGTCTAATTTGGCACCTATAAAGGTGACATGCTGCAAGGGCAACAAGGCAGATTTTTCCCAGTTCAAGGTGATGCCCAACTGTTGACATAGGTTGATAGTAAGCATCTCTGGTCTGAAGTAGCAGATGCCTGGTGGTGGCAGTAAGGAGCCAGTCGTCCAGGTATGGAAACACTTGGAATCCCTGATGTCTCAAGTGAGCAGTCACCACTGCCATGCATTTGGTAAACACCCTGGGGGCTGTGGTGAGACCAAACGGCAGGGCTCGAAACTGAAAGTGACTGGCTCCCAGCCAGAAGCATAGGTGACCTCTGGATGCCCTGTCCATCTTTATGTGGTAGTAAGCATCCTTGAGGTCGATGAAGCACATCCACACTTCTTTTCCCAGCAATGGGAGAATAGATTGCAACATGACCATTCGGAACTTGGACTTTTGCACATGGGTGTTCATTCGGCTGAGATCCAAAATGGGTCTCAGGTCCCCTGTCCTTTTCGGCACCAAAAAGAATCTGGAGTAAGTCCCTAATCCAATCTGGTCTGAGGGGACATGTTGGATGGCTAGCAGCTTTGACATATCCTCCGGAAATTATTCGTAGAACCCATTGGTCCTGGGTGATACTCCTCCGGGTATAGTGAGATTCGACCCCCGACTGGCTCCGGAAATGCACAGTCGGGCCTCCCATCAGGAGCGGCGGTAGGGAGAACCATGAAAGGAATCGCAGTCTCCTGAGTTACGAGGGCCTCCTCTGCCTCTAGGGCGGCGTCTACCTGAATAACCACCCCCCTCCCCTGCCTCTGGAGGGGGACTCATCTTGTGCATCGGGAAAAAACCTCTGTGATTTCTTGAACCACATCTTCCCACCCCTCTGGGCCTTGGGATAAGGCCTAGAGGGAAGGGAAAAATGGACTCCTACGGCAGACAGAGTTTTTCCCTCTTGTTCGCACCTAGTGAGAGTGTCTTTCACCTTGGTTCCGAACAAAGAGGAACCATCAAACAGGGCATCGGTGAATGTAGACTTGAAGGCCTCCACGAAATGACAAAGGTGCATCCAGGCATGTCTCCTAAGAGTGACTCCTGAACTTGCTGCCCTACTCGCTTACTCGGCTGCGTGAGAGATCAGCCTCATGGAGGAGTTTGCAATAAAATTGAGGGTAGACATCTGAGCATTGACCTTCTGAGCCACTGCCTCAGAAATGTTACCCATTAGAGTATCTCCAAGCTTCTTTAGGAGATCCCTCTGGAGCCGTGTAAAGTGTGATAAGTAATTCAGTGACCGCAAAATAAAGGCTGTTGAAGAAAAAGTATGCTTCCCGTACCAATCCATAGTCCTAGACTCCTTGTTAGGGGGATGGACAGTGGAAGACGTCTCAGCCAATTCCTTCTTGGTGGCTACTGCTACCACCATGGCATCCACAGGGACACCTTGGTTAGAAATTCCTTATTAGAAGGGACAGACAAAAATTTATTGGGTCTCCTGGGGACTGGTTCCACAGAGTCAGGGGTTTCCCACACCCATTGACAAACCAGATCCAGAAGCTCGTCGAAGGGTGGAGACACCCAGGAGGCGGAGGACTGAGCACCAAAGGCCTTCAGGAACACCGACTCCTCTTTGGAGGGGGCTTTGGATGGCCAGTCCCCTCTTTGCTTCAAAATCTCTAGGATGTCAGAGAAAGAAACATCCTCAGAGGATGACTTAGGGGACCCCTCCGATTCCTCGAGGTCGGTATCTGATGTGAGAGACTCATCTTGGGAATCTATGTGCTTCCTCTTGCATGTTCTCTTTCTGGATGGCTCCTTAGGCAAAAACTCTGAGGGGCCACTCATGGGGGTACCCTGAGGCCTTGGGGCTCCACTGTTAAGGGATAGAGGGTGATCAGAGACCTGCACCGGTGCTGTAGGGGACAGAGTGACCAAACTGTATGATGCTGCTGACGACCTGGCCAGCACGCTTCCCATGGCCTCGAAAGCTGGCCCTCCCAGGTCCGAAGATCGACCAGCTTCCAAAGCCGAGACAGGAGTCAGGCTTCCCCGTGCCGAAGCACCAAGAGGGAGACTAGGAGCCGAAAGATGTCCCGAAGTCTCTCCCTCAGGTCTGACCAAGGAATCCTAATTCCTGAACCCCGTGGACGGCGCCAATGGGGTCGGAGCTGACGTCGGAAACGATAAGCCAGGAGGGGCTGTTGGAACTGACCTAGGGACATCACATGGAGCTGAGCACTCTGGCTCCGAAAGCTGAGATGCGCTCGGAGGAGGAAGTATCAATGTAGGTAGAAGAACTGGCTCTGGAGCCGACTGGATCAGAGCCGAAAACAATTTAGCCAGTACCGGTGACTGAAGAAGTCTCTGCACCACTCTACTGACATCCACATCCGATAAGGTCCTGGAGGATTTGAAGGATAGGGAAGGAGATCGAGACCTCCTCTCTGAAAGAGACCTACGGGGAGGAGATACCGGCCTAATGCTAGGCAACCGACTCCGAACAGGCTCCAAGAAAATCAGAGCCAAAGCAGGTTCCAAATATACTGGCACTTCCTATGGCCCCAAGGACAATGGAGCCGAGAATGTCATTGAAGATTTAGCTGTTTTCTCTGGCGGCTCCGAGGATACTGATGGAGCCGGGGATCACTTTTTAGCCTTGGAAG